>NC_088930.1:40475000-40502500 GCF_038396675.1 Hydra vulgaris
GAACTAAAACTTTTGGTTTTCTTGTGGGGCCTATGTCAAAATCATGAATAACATCAACTTCATAACTATCTTGAGTAAATTGATCTTTAAGCTCAATGAAAAGACTGGATATACATTGATCCAAAGGATCTTGATTTCCAGATAAAAATTTATTATGTTTTATATAAGGCAAAAATATTGTTTCAAACCATGATGGTGAACTTAACACACAAAAGGCAACCGTGTCTTTTGGATAACTTAACTGAAAAAAAGAACTAACTTGTTCATTGTAATTTCCAATATTAAAAGGGTAATATTCCAATCCGGTGTGTTTCTCGTGTTCTTTTAAAGTTTCAACTAACTTTGTAAATTTTGTTAATTCATCGTGCATTTTTGACAGAAAACTAAACAACTACATTTAAACGAGTAAGTTCTTCATTACGAAAAAGAGTTTCATTACAATTTTTAAATAATGAAGAAAAGATTTAAAAACATCACACTATATTATAGTCTATAAGGGTTATACTTTGTTAATATTTTTTCTCATATTGTTGCTCTTATATATATATTCTCTAAAATAAATTACACCGCCTTTTTATTTTCTTAATAAATTTGAATTTTAAATAAAGAAAAGTTTTTTTTTTTTAAGTTTTGTAAAGTTAAAACTATACCAATATCAAAATATAAGTTATGTTGACCCCCTACTTACTAATCATAAGCGTAACAATATTTTACTCCTCTTTCTTTTTAATGAAACGATGTATTATTAAATAATGAAAATAACATTTGTTTCAACAAAATATAGATAAAAAGTGTTTTTTTGACCGAAATAAAGTTATTTTGCTACAAGTTTTTAAACACAGCTCTTTTTAACCACGTTCTTCTAGTTAACGCATATTTTTTTGAGGCAAAGGTAACGGAACGACTTACTTGAATATTAGCTTTTTAATGAAAAAAAATTATTATCTTTTAGATTTGCTTTCTTGATAAAAGTTTCAAGCTGTAAACGAACTAATTGATTTTGAGAGTTTTAGGTAACCCTGAATGAGAAAAACCCACTGATCTACTGTTTGATCTGACGCACAATAAGTAATGTAAGACGCATATCAAAATTGAGAAAAACTCCTTAATTGTAGGATAGAAAGGCAAAAAAAATTTGCAGCTAAGTACAAATGTCAATAATTTTGAGTATATGTGACAAATATATAAAGACTCATCAGAAATATTTTTGATTTCTGATGAGTCTTTACTGATGAAACACAGTGTAAAATGAGAAATATTTTTGTTAAGTGATTTTCTACTAACTTATAATTGCTCTGTTCTTTTAAGAACATTGAGCACTCTATTTTGTAGAATACATTAAAAAATTTTTTATATATATATATATATATATATATATATATATATATATATATATATATATGTATATATATATATATATATATATATATATATATATATATATATATATATATATATATATATATATATATATATATATATATATATATATATTTGAAAATGTTAATGAATTTTGTTTCAATTAATGTTACGGCCTCATAAGTCAACAACAAGTTTGTATTTAGAAGTAGTACAGTGCAGATGAGCATTCTAAGACAAGTCCTTTCAATGACTTTTTATCTTTGCAAGTCGCATATATATATATATATATATATATATATATATATATATATATATATATATATATATATATATATATATATATATATATATATATATATATATATATATATATATATATATATATATATAACGATTTTAACCAATTTTAATGCATATCGAAAACAATTTTTAGTTGTAGCATAAGATTACAAATTAATAATGCAATAAAGTTTAAAAATCATAAATTGAAATCATTAAAATTTAAAACATATTCTTTAAAAAAGAATAATTAAAAACATAAAACTATTGTCTATTAGATTGTCAATTTGAAAATCTTGCGCGGGAGGGAATAGTGGCAGAATTTGAAGTTACAATACTAGGTGCTAAATTAAAAGAGGTAAATTAAGTTTTTTGAGTATTGACATCAGAACGGCTAACTGACTTTATAAAACGTTTTTCTTGATAAATAAGCAAAATAAAACAATAAAGATTGTTCTGTGTAGTCTATAAGTTCTGTGTAGTCTATAAGAGGTAATACTACAGTTAAGCAGCCTAAAACAATTTTATTTTTTTGCTACTTGCTTTTTTGTCATTGGAGACTTTTTAAGAATGCTACCTCTTACCAAACCTTCAGTCGAAACTAATAAATATTCTCTTATGTTTAAAGTCCCTTATGTTTAGTAGCGCAATAAGCAAACAAAATAATTTAGGCCGCTTAACTGCGTATCACGCTCTCGTCTTAATTTTAAAAATATATATTTTTACTTGGAATACCGCAACATTAGGTTCTATAATTTTTCCTATTCGTTTTCAAAGATCGAGCAATCAGTGTTATGCAAAAATCGGTTTTCTATTTTAAAATCAATCAGATTGCTTTGTTTTGAATTATAATAAAAACAAGGTCATTTGTTTTATTGAAAAAAAATGGAGACCAATATTTCTACTCGGAGCGAGTAGAAATATTGGCCTCCATTTGAATTTATTGTTAGATGGCATAAAAATATATGTTAAGAAAAAAAAAAAAAATACTAGTTTCATTTGGTTGTGCATCACCATTTAAAAAGCTTGTTTTCAAAATTTTTCAATTTCTAATGTACAGTCAAAATTCGAAAATAACATAATGAAATAATTTTTGATACCCAACGTTTGATCGTTCAGCTTGTGCAAGTTGTTATCTATATCATATTTATACCTATCTTATCCATATATTTTTTGCTATAGGTTAGTTGTATAAACTTACCTTATATTCAACAAAACAACAATGCAAACAATTTATTTTTAAAAAAATTTTAAAATGTTTAGTCTTACTTTAACTTGGTAACAGTTAAGCTTAACAAAAGAATTCATTTAGAACTTAAGAAAACTTATAACATTTTTTGCATCATTTTTATTCTATTAACTTTAAGGCAGCTCATGTACTATTCCCTAATAGAACTCGGAATTAGACTCAAAAAAGTGTGAAAAAGTCCATTTTAAGTCGAAATTAAAGCGTTTTTTGACAATTTTATATACACGGAAATGAACACATATATACACGGAAATGAACACATATATACACGGAAATGAACACATATATACACGGAAATGAACACATATATACACGGAAATGAACACGTATATACACGGAAATGAACACATATATACACGGAAATGAACACATATATACACGGAAATGAACACATATATACACGGAAATGAACACATATATACACGGAAATGAACACATATATACACGGAAATGAACACATATATACACAGAAATGAACACGTATATACACGGAAATGAACACATATATACACGGAAATGAACACATATATACACGGAAATAAACACATAGAAAAATAGATTTACTGACTAGTCATAGCGTGGAACAAGGGTGTGCATATCCAATGAGCATTTTTTTGATTAAATCAACCTTGTTCTTTTTTGCATTGGTAACAATGTCAGCAACTTCCTTCTCATATAAGAGGCAGACGAACTGATTTCTATGCAGTCTGAATAAACTTCGCGTTTTCTGTCCTGATTTACATCTCCAGAAACTAGAAAAATATTGAAATCTGATGAATTGCACGGATATCCTTCAAAGAAATCTCCTTGTTTTATGAAAGGAGCAATTGTCTTTGAATTTGTCTTCTACACCATCATATTGCATGTCGAAAACAACGCAGACTTTTGGCATGCCAATTGAACTGTTGACAAGTACAACATTGTTCGGGTATTTGTTGGAGATGGTAAAGTCCCGAAAAATCAACTGTTTCATATGGCGCGTTCTTTGGAGTTCATACGTATTCGATTTGTTTCCTTCCTCTCCCATTTAAAAATCTTTTTTGATGGATGAACATTGAAGTTCGAAAGGTGTGCAATGTTTGTTTCTGCTCCTGTTTGTCCACCTTTGAGTAGAGCACGTCTTCTTTGACAACTGTTTAGAAGAAGTCAGAATTAGGATAAAATAAGTAAGTAAGAATTAAAATTTTCAAAATTAAGTCAGAATTATAAAAATCTACGTTAAGTTGGAATTAAAACTTCCATTGGCGGTAGAACAACATTTGAAATCTTTTTCCGCATCAAACTGTTGCGGATTTGTGCTTAGACACGATGTCCGCCTCTTCCGCCGAGCACATGGATAAAGAACTTCATCGAGTTCTCATACCAAAACATGCAGCAGTACTTAAGTTGACTATTATTCTCAATCAAATCGTTGACAATGTGGAACAGCAATGAAACGTATAACGCTGGAAGTCAGTGCCATACATCTTTTGACACTTCTCAACTAAATACAGTAAATTCTCTTTTGATTTCCTGAGGTGTTCTTTTGGCACTTTCGAATTGTGTCCAGAGCCAACAAGCAACATTACGGCATGCTGAAAAAAAAGCAGAATCTTGTATGCTTTGATTTCCATTAACGGGTGCCTGAGAATAACGATTGCAACATAAAGGAAGAAATTTTTTGTGATGCATGTCAGCATCCATTTCGGGTCCGAACAATCAATAAATGGCCTCTTAGAGGTCCACCGGTCTTTTTGTTGATGCCTTTGCACAAGAAAACACCACGTTCATTGCATCTGAAGAAATAATAAATAGGAATAAGGTATTACTGAATTTTACGAAATTAGAGAACAGTATGTTTAATTTCGACTTACCTTTCACATCCGCAATAGGCATTTGAAGATGGGAATCCGTTTATAAACTGCCTGACTGGGCCGTCACCAATTTCAAAAAAATTGTGCACAATCAACGTTTGTGTGCTAACTTCATTTCCTTGAAAATGCACTTCAGGAATTGATAAGGACATGACGGCTTGGGAGTTCCATGATAAAAACCAACAATGACCGGTTTAGAATTTCGTGAAATGTAGAAGCGGACGCGATTTTCCAGGTGAATGCAGGGACTTATATACAAAATTGACCCATTATTGGCCAACAAGTGGATTTTACAGCTTTCTTTTGGATTTGCACACCATCTGCGCTGACTTCATAGACAAGATGGGGATTTTGTTGTTTTCCTTACACTTTCGACAATGATATTGCTTCTGATCAATAGCTTAGATACCTCATTGGCATCAATACATTTTTCGCCTAAGTCTTTAGAGGTTGATATGTGGAACACGTGCTCTGGTCTTTCTTTTTTGGTCGAGCACAAGTTGGAATTTGAGAAAAAGCTGTCATTGTAACCCAAGAGTCTCTTTTGTATTACCTTTGATGGTATTTTGTATTGTTCGGTAGTAGCAGTAGCCGCATCAGCAGTAGTAGTTGCTGCACGAGATTCTGATGATACTGTAGTTAATTTTTTCTTCTTTTCTGACGGAAAATTTGATGATATTGCGCAATTTTTATAATTTGAATCTGTTTCAGCCTCAGCCTCATCATCAGCATCCCTAAAATCCTAATTGTTTTTATCATTTCCGCTTAGTTCTACACCTGAATTACGCGGTGAATGTTCGCTGTCTGACAAATAATACTGCAGGTCTTTAAACTCGTCTTCTTTAAGTACCTCTTATTCATCTACTTCATCATCAGACTGTGCTGTATTCTAAATAGTATTCGGACGAGGAACTTTGTTCGAAGCAGGAATTTCTACTAGCACCACTGCTGATAAATTTGGAACTTTTTCCGGAATTGCCTCTTTTCATAAATAACTTCTTTAAGCGCTGGAAAATTGTATAACAAAAGGGATAATATTTCATCTACACCATATTAGTAAATTAGAATTAGAAGTTATGGCAAATTGAAATTAAAGTAGGTCAAGAAAGAAAAACTGTATATAAGCGTACTAATTCCGTGATTTTTGTATTTGTTATATTAGGATTGCTGCTTCAGCTACCGATTTATCTTCCCTACGAATGAGTTTCCAGCGCCATTTCAATAGATTCTTTTTGTATTTCATCCATTTGCCAGTCATTACGGTTGGGTTTGTATCAATGACATTTTTGGCTAAGTATTCAGGAAATTGAGTAACCAATTCATCAAGTTAAAAGCAAATATCTTTGGAAATTGATCCTATCAAAAATCCCAGTAATTCATCAAGCAATCCGCAATGTGCATATGTGCCTAATTCACCACATGGTATTGATCTGTATAAATATGTAATATAAATATAAGTGTATATTATAAATATATAGTTCTTATTTAAACTTACAAGTACTCCAACCCGGCAGTTTCCATTTGAGGACGCGATGGCTCCATCAATACTTTTCCAGACCTTGGCAATTCTGGCAATTTAAGATTAAGCCTCGAGCTTGACAACATTTGAAGTACAAATATTGTTTTTGATTGTGTCAAGATGTAAAGTAATATGTAAGAGAAGATTCTTCCATGTTGTTTCTTTCTTTGGATGTTTAGCAGGGAAATCTTTCATTCTTTCTTCGATTTCCAGATCCATAACTGATTTCAAATTATGCAGATCATTGGGAGCAATAACTTCTTCTTCAGTGTCAACAGCAGCATCATTATCAGCAATTTCGTTTTCCGCATAATTGCTGAAAAAACTGTTGACAAACGCAGCATGCGCTTGAATTACAGCAGCTTCTTTTGCAGAAAATTCATCGTCATTAAAAGGCTTGTCATCTTCATCACTACTAGTGCTACTACTGCTAGCATCAGATATTGACCCACTTTCTTCCTGCTTATCAGAAGCAGCACGCTCAACAACTAAATCCAAAAATAGCGGATGATTATGAATGTCATTTAAATTATGGCCATGTTTGATAAATAAAAACAGCTTCTTACTTTGTCTACTTTTTGCAGCAGGTGGATCATCATCAAGTGAGCAGTCACTACATGACGGGTTATAGCCCAATTCTTTTTGTGTTATTTCGGCCATATACTGAATAATTGTTTCTTTAACGCAATCAGGACTGGCTGCCCGATTGTTATTTGACCCCAAGTTTATGTATTCGTCCTCCAATGAGTGGGTAGAATAATTATCATCTGCTTCTCCTACCTCTTCTGCTACTGCATATGTACTTGGAATTGCCGGACTATCTGATTGATTTTTCTCCGGCTCAAAAACCACCAACTTCCACTTTTCAGCTGCTGCTTGTAAAGCATACTTATCAGAATCCGAAACCTCAGTTGATGATAAAGCAGATCCAAAAGATGAAGATTTTGTATCTTTGTCACTTGATAATGAAGCAGACGATGATGATGATAATGATGCAGTAGTGCTCAATGCAACAGGGTGTCAACATGTTCAAATAATTTTTTTTTTTAAATTTGATCATCAGCACGACGTTTCAATTTATTTCGATTCAATTCGGTAATTTTTAGATGCTTTTCAGATGCAGATTTTATTGCATTCCTCACTACAGTAGCTAACTCATCTTCGCGTTTAAGTCTCTGAAATTGCTGGCTTAAAAGAAAATATAGCGATTTCGAAACACGAAAGTCTCTCGATTTTTTCCTTGGATTTTGTCATTAAGTATTGATCAATGCTACTTTTACAAGAACACCCGGCCTCAGAAAAACATTCTTTCATATCAATTCACTTGTAGTTCCTCAACTTCAATGAAGCATTTTTAAAAGTAACTGTTATATTTTTTTTGATCTTATTTATTACTGTTGTCGACATACTCGGGGACGAAGAAATGCAAGATCCGTTTTCAACCATCAGCACTAAAGATATGTTGACCAGTAGTCAAGTCAATTTCAATCTCACTAGCATGCACGCTTCGGTCATCTAATATTTGAAAAAATTCCGTCTGGAAGTGGAATTTTGTTAGATTTGCTAACAACCGTCAGGTTGACCAAAAACTTTTGAAAAAACAATTTCAACTTTAGGTTTTAACTCTCAATTGTGATAAGAGGTTTTTAATAATCAATGGGAACAGTAATTTTTACTTCTCCAAGGCAAGCAAAATTCAAAAAATTTGCACATTACTTTGTCGAAAATTGGCGATTATGCGTTACCGAAGGAATGTTCAAAAATGCTGATTATGACAGCTTCTTGTTCATGATTTTCGTTACTAATTTGGTTGCTGGTAGCCCAGTGGGAATGGTGGCTGGGTTTGTGTGGGATAAGTTTTTTAACCCAGGCTTATCCAGCCTCATTGCCTGGACCAGCATTGGTGAATGTAACGAAGATGGCTTCAAAGAATTCTGTGGGAAAGATGGGGAGTTGAAGAAATTGCTAATATTTAAAACGCGTTTTCCGAGATTGACAGAAATAATTAACCCATCATTCGGCGACGTGCGATGCTGAGTGAAAAAAAACCACCGTCAACATTTAAAATGAATGAAGAGATTAAGAAAGCTAAGGCTGTCAGCGTCCGAAGATATTCCACTGGAATAGATATTGCGGACTTTCAAGATTCCTCTTCAGCGTATCCTTGTAGATGGTGTTGACAATGTTTTCTGAAGATATAGACCAGGGACCGGAACTTAATTAAACAGATTTCAAAGAAGATCAGAAAATCCGAAGAAATATGTGCTTCATTTGCTCCAATAGAAGTGCTATTAGTCAAAACGAAACTGAAAAACCTGCTGGTGATAAAGAGAGTCGAACAGGTCAAAATAAATCGAAGAAATCTTCTGCAGCTGCAAAGAAGCCGAAGAAAACCGTAAAGAAAAAGAATACCACAGAAAAAACTGCTGGCGGAAGTGGTAGAAGACCAAATCGAAGAGTCAATGAGAAACCGAGGAGGGAGTTTTGAATTATTGTTCATTTGCTCATCGGTTTCAACACATTAAAGAAAGAGCGATGCAAAGTATGTAGGAAGGAGTTTCATTTTTGGATTGTACGGCGATGACAAACGAATTGATTGAGGTACGTCATTTTTTAATACTTTGTTATTGTACTTAATATGCAACAGGAAAGACTGAAGTGATTTTAACTACAAATGTTATATTTCTGAAAATATTTTTTACAATAATAATTTAATTAATTTAATAAAAAAATTTAATAAATATAAATAATTTCGTGTTAAGGCAAAATCCTAATTTTGCCATAACTCAAATTTTTAGTTCCTACTAAATGATTACAATGCGGACGAAGTTGAGGAAGTTCAGGTTATACCAAAACCAAAGGTAAATTTTGATTTTAAATCATTACATTAAGAAAGAAATTATAACCGTTCACGTTTTTTTAATTCAGAACAAGAAGTCGAAGAAGAAGTCTGATCACAACAAGAAAGCGGCCCAAAAAGCTGCCAAGAAAGCTGCCGAAAAAGCGTATAGACGTGCCATGGAGAAAACTCAAAATAAGAAAAAAGTTAAAAGGGGTAAATAAAAAGATGAAGTTTGAATTTGATTTTATTTCCATCATTTTTATGTGTTGATTAACTTTTTAATGCAACGTACATCGGAACAATGAATAATATTTTGTTTTATCATTTTTTCTGACTGTTTAAATAATTGGGCGGATTTTTTTTTTAAATCGAATTTGAAATTTCAAATGGAAGGGTAATTTTTTGTTGTGACTTTTTTTAAATATTTGGATAATGTTTTCAATAGTAGTTCTCTTATTTTCTCATCTTTTATTTTTTCTTGAACTAAATTGGAATTTTTTTTCTGATTGAGTAATATTTTTTTTATTGAACTTGTTCTAATGATCGACTCTTTCCTGTTTTTAAACTCGTGTTTTAATGCTCTGTTTTTAATCGGACTTCATCTATGTTTTAATAACTTTTTGATGATCCCAGCTATGTTTTTTTTAATGATGCGTTGAGTCAAAGGCAAATCTAAACTATTTTGCGTGTTTCTTTTAATGGACTCATTGAGCAAAAAGAAAAATGTCAGTTAATTTGGGTAACTTCTTTTTTTAATGAATGAATGAAGAAACAAATGATTGAGTGAAAATAAAAGCCAAAATGCGTTTGAAACAATAGCTTCCAATTTATTGAAAACTGTGGAAATTTCATGTTTTTATATACTTTTGATATTATCTGTATAAATGTTTGATATTTATGTTTGTATATTAAAATTATTATAAAATCTGTTTTATTTAGGTACTTCAAGTATAATTTAAGATTGAACTAAATATTTATTATCTTATGTTAATGTTACTGATGATAATGCTATTTACAAGCTAGAAAGTAAGTCAAATTTACAAGTCACTTCGATTCAATAACACACAGGAATTTATGACTCAAATTTAGGCTTGAATAGATTTCAATTAACTTTTTGTACTATAAACTTTGTCATTTTCTGATTCACTTAGATATCATTGCAGTTTACTGACTTAGATATGATTGCAGTTTACTGACTTAGATATGATTGCAGTTTACTGACTTAGATATGATTGCAGTTTAGTAAATTTCATTACTTGAAGCTTACTTAAATAACCATTAGATAAAAGTTAGGGAAAATTAATTCAGCACATTAAGGTAGTAACAGTTTTATTTGCTGGTAACACAACAACAGGTTTATATATATATATATATATATATATATATATATATATATATATATATATATATATATATATATATATATATATATATATATATATACAAATGCAGCAATAGGTGGAACTGATGAAGTCGTACTGATTTAGGGATAGGCGAGGGCTTCAGTACATACATTGACTGATTCGGGAGAACTAGCAAGGTTGCATAACACATAGGCAAGTTGATAACACATAGGCAAAGGGTTTAGGTTGGGGCAGGGATCAATACTTTTCATTATTCTTCATTTTACAAAACATTACAATATTTATAAAACATTACATTACAATAACTTATAACAGGTTTTCAATATGTAATATTTATGGAATTAGCTAGCATAAAGTTCAAAATCAAAAATTATTTATCCGCAGTGGAAAAACTAAGAAGGACTGAGCCCGAAGATTCATTTTATATAAATAAATGTAATAATATAAGGGATTTTGGTGAAAGATAAATAATAAAGAAAAGTTTCATTTGTTGGTTTCATTAACTTTTTTACATTAATATATAGAATAAATTTATTAGGGCCGACAACTGCTGAGTCAAAAAGTGTTCAATCGTTGTTTAACAAAACAGGGAGATATGACAAAAGATCATTAAAAAAAAACATTGTTGTATAAAGCAATTTTAGGTAATTTTTAAATATTGATATAACATGTTTGTTTTTCTAATTTTATTCCACAACCAAACGATAACTTCGTTTGAAAATTATCCTGAAGAAATAGAAATTCCCCTGAATATATTTGTATAGATGCGTGCATATTTAACATCCTTAGTATGTGCTAATAAAATGCATAAAAGATTTATATGGTATTTCTTTTTTAGAAACATTGTGAAATGCAACAAAATTTGATTTGATCAATACGTTGATAGGCGATCATTTCAAGAGAGCTCCTTATAGAATAACATAAAAATTAATTTATAACGTTTTTGTATACTTTCATTATAAATGAATACAAAATAATTAAACTGTTAGAAAATTATTTCTTAAATATCTCTATGCAGATTTAGGCTTCTACACCTAAATTTGAATCGGTAAAAGTTTTTTCTATAACCTATCTTTATAAAAAAATGTTAAATGTTTACAAAACGTTCTTGTGCCCACTGGCCAGTTACAGCCGACAAAATAATTCCGAGATAGGTGACTGAAAGTAATTTCTACTTATATGGCAACCGGAAAATTATTGAAAAAATATTTCTAATTCCTGTATTGATTTAAGTAATCTATTTCTTACTTATTTCACATTTGCTAATTCCCACTTATATATTGAAAAATTAGTTGGAATTAGTACAATATTGGAAATCGGAATTACATTTTTTAACAAATTCGAAGAGTTCAATTCCCAGTTATAAAAATTAGAAAGATTTCTAACGTCGGTTTCAGTTTCTAATTTCGAGTTGCGCTCTAATAGGGTTCTAAAGTTGCCAAAAAATCAAAAGTTTTCTTTTTTAATATTTACTATGGAACTATTCATATTGTTGAGACCAGGTTATAATATACCTTTGTTTCCCTCTCTACGGCCCTATATAAATAAATAGAGAGCCGAAGTATACATGAATATCAAATTTACCTGTTGATTGTCCAATTCTAAAACTTGCAAAGTTTTAAAATTGGACAATCAACAATTTAAAGTTAGTGAAGTTCTTAAAAGTTTGCTAGTAATAAAAATTACATTTGTGTTGTAATTTGTATTACATGTAATTTGTATTATATTTATGTATATAAATGTAATACAAATTACATTTATATACATAAATATAAATTAAATATTAACACCTTTTTATATCTTATTTTTGAAGTTTAGAAAAATTTAACATCTCTTTATACCTAGTGCCAGTTTAACCCACGGACAGTTTAACCCATGGAAACCTGCCGGGAGGCCATGGAGTTCAAGGGGCCAGAGCATCTAAGAGAATTTTTGAAAAGATATGTAATTTAAAAGAAAAAATATTATTGGCCTCCATCCTTGACTTCTAATCTTTGCAATATCAGCGCATCCGACGTATCGTCAACCGGACGTTTTTTTATTAAAAACTTGAAAGAACTTTCAAGTTATATAACAGTGAAAAAAATAAACAACTTTAATAAATCAATCAAACAACTTCAAAAACAACAAATAGTTATAAAAAACAAATAATTAAAAAAGAGGATAACAAGCGCTTCATTAATGATTAAAGGAAAGCTCTATAGCACATATGTCAGCATATGTGTTATGATGTTTGGTAGTGAAACATGGGCAACGCAGGTTTGATGATGTTTAGCTTTTGGAAAGAACAGAAAAAAAGATGATTAGATGGGTATGCGGTGTGTCTTTAAAATAAAATAAAATCAGTGATGATTTAAGAAAAAGATTAGGTATTGTGAGTATATCTGAGTGGGTGCGTCAAGGAAGATTTAGCTGGTTTGGGCGTGAAAAGCGTAAAGATGCAGATGACTGGCTATCAGCATGTAGAGATATGGAAGTTTCAGAAGAAAAAGCTAGAGGTAATAGCAGAACTTGGAAAAAATGTGTTTCAGATGCTTTGAAAAAGTTACATTTAAGAAATGTTCAGTTACACCCGTGAACTTCAAAGTTGAAGTTTGTTGATGTTAATGTTGCTTTATTACAAATTAAAACATATAAGTTACAACAAACTATTTAAACTGCTAGAAAAATTTCTCTCACTGATCTGTCAAACAACTTAAAATTGGTGGAAAGAACTGTAAAACTTTCATCTGAAGCCTTAAATAAAGTTTATGAAAGGGTGAAGAGACATAATTGCATGCTGGTTAAAAACTAGATCAGAATGGAAACCAAGAGAAATGCGACCATTGCATACTTTTTCAAAGTAACTTTATTTTCTTTTATGTTTCAAAAATATATTGAAATGACAAACATTTTTTTAAAATACAGTTTGTTTCTTCCAATATGAGAAAAATAAAGTCTTTGTATTGCAGTAATAAATACTAAAAAGGAGATAAATCATAAACAGGGCGCAAAGGCGTCAGATAAAAATTCTACCTTTCATTAAAAAAATTTAAATTAAATCAAACTCTGTGTGAACACTCTCAAATAAAAATGTCACAAAAAAAATAATATTTTTTTCGAGGAAAGAAACAAATAGTTGAAAACTTTGAAGTGGTTTCCCAAAATTTACCTCAAGTCCAAATTAGCTAATTTTTTTGGAACCGTGATTATATATATCATCGGGGTAATCCTAAAGTGAGCCAATGTGTTTAGAAAAAAAGTATGTTTAGACAGTGGCTTATTGATCAACCATATCTTGTCAAATCCAACCATAATAAATATTAAAAAATTGACTTCTCATCATCAGAGTACCGTGATTCTAAAGGCAAACTTCGTCGATCTCATTTAGACCTGTTCTTTAGAACGGAAAATAAAGAAAGAAGAAAGGCACTACGCGATTAGCTTCAGTTTTTAAAAGAAAACAGTAGCATATACTGTGTACCTTGCTATTATTTTTGGAAAATCGAAGAGCAGCTTATGTAAAAAAAGAGAGTTCCGGAACTGGCAACACGCCAGTTCCGCAACTCTCTTTTTTTAAAACCTCCTTTAGTAAACATGAGCAGACCACAGAGTACTTACATATAAGTTATACCTTATTTCATATAAATTATACCTTATTTATAAAATTTAGAAAAACATTTACAAATTCCATTTACAAATGTTTTTCTAAATTTTATAAATAAGTAATCTTTTTTCAGCCTAAATTAAATCGCGAAAGGATTTTTATAAAATTAGCGAGTAACATAAGGCCTACAACATAAAAGCAAGAAAGCTTTTGTTGTAGGCCTTTGGCAGTGTATTTTTCAATGATCTTTGAAAAAGTTGAGAAAAACGAACACAATTTTTTTCAAATTTTAATCATGAAAATAAATAAAACCTACAATAAATACCTGCAACATTATAAAAAAGCAGTATAAAGATAACAGGCAACTAAAAATAATAAATTTATAGTAATATTAGATTTATACAAACTTAATATTAAAAAAATGTTAAATTTATACAAATCTTATGAAATTTAACTTTTACAGTTAGAACTTTAATTAAGTCATCATATCAAAAATCCAAAATAAATTTAAATTGCTAATCAAAATGTTGTTGCATATGCATGTTGAACAAATTTTTTAAATACTAATAGCATTCGGAACTTCTTTAGGATCCAAGTATGGGTATGGTGTGCTAAGTTCTTCGTTTCTTTTTTTAATCTTATCACTAATCTCAGCTAAAGCACTTTTGAACCTAAAAAATAACAATGTTTAACACAACAAATAAAAAAGGTTAAAAGTTCACTTTCATTTTGATATTTTATATTACCGAGGTTTTATATAACATTGCCGAGATTTATATGATTGCAGGAGATGTTAATCCACTAAATTTAATTTTAACAATAGTTTTTACTAATCTAAGGCAATTTTTTTCATCAAAAACAAGTGCAAGAAATAGTGGGGCACTATAATCATGTACTTTTGTTAAAAAACTTTTTAAAGCAATTTTATCTGTTTAATTTAATTTTACCGTTTTAACTAACATTCTATAACTTTCGTGCAATTGTCAAGCTGCATGAAATATTGACTGTTTTTATTCACTTTGTCTTTTTCGACTAACAAAGTAAAATCTTATACTTATAATTTCACAAATTGTTTAGTAATAATATTATTTTTCATTATATATCATTATTAGAATTATGTTGGCAATATTTTGGTTTATACTAATATTTCAAAATATAACTACCAATTATTCATACAATGAAAGCTACAACTATTGTTTTAGCAAAAATCTTTCGTTTAACAAGTACCTTGACTAGGTGTGTAACACAATGAACAAAGAATATATTGATCAAAGTATACTGAAGAAATATTTTAAGCTATATTATATATATATATATATATATATATATATATATATATATATATATATATATATATATATATATATATATATATATATATATATATATATATATATATATATATATATATATATATATATAATTATATTATAAAGAAATATAAATTTCTAAATTTTATAAACTAATAAGATAAAACTTAAAAAATCTGTTGAAGAAATTTTTACCATCTTTATTAAAAATCTGAAAAGCAAATTTTGTTACAACTTTCGTATTCGTTTTTAAGCAAATAATTACAAAAAAATTTTAATTTTTCAAAAAACTATTATTTTTCGCATAAAATCTTTTAGTCAGCAAGTCAAACACTTTACTGTAAACTTGTATATTTAGAAATTGAGGTTAAAAGCTTAATAACACTGGTCAATACAATTCTTGCTTCCTTAATTTTTTTTTTACGGTTATTGAGTATTTCTATGGTTCTGACTATGAAAAAAAGTACTGGGAGATTGCTAACATATTTACCTTTTGAAATATATAGTTTTGCTAATTTGACTAAATAATAAATAAAAAATAATATTCAGTACTGGATAAATTACTACGGATTTTTCATTTTTAAAATAATAATCAATTTTTTACTTCAAAAACAATCACAAGATAAAAATAAAGCCACAGATTATAGATATTCCAGATATAGCAAAGTTTTTAAAACTCGGTTTGACCACTACTATACTTGGTTTGACCACCTTTGGAAGCTTTCAATGCTTTCACTCTCTTGGACATGCCCATGATTAAATCACTGCATAATTTGGCGATTCTCTTGTGTGGAACCAGACATGGATTAACCTCTCTATGAATTGAATTTTTGTAGCAATATGAACTTTATGTACTTCGTCCTTCAAAATATCCCATAAGCTTTCAATCAGGTTTATATCTGGTGAATTTCTAGGTCATTTGAGTACAGTGAATCCATTTTCTCGGAACCATGTTATAGATAATGCACTATCCTGTTGAAATATATATTCCCTATCAGGGAACCATTTGATGAATCAAAAATTTCTCCAACACCTTTATATACTTTCACTGGTTCATCATTCCTTCCACAATACGTAGACAGCTTGTTCCATATATTGATATTGCTCCCATTACCATGATCTTTGTTGGGAACTTTAATGCTCTCCACAAAGATCATGTGGGGAAAAAATCCATATCACAATACGTAGACTTTTTCTTTTTTTCTAGGACTAAGGTCTTTTTCCTACCACTTCAAAATTAATAAAAAATGTCAAAAATTTTGCTGAAGAATTTTTTTTTATTTGTTCAGAAATGAAACTAAAGATATGTAGAGTTCAATTTGTACACCACAGAGAGTAAAATGAAAGCGAGGCAAACTCAAATTAACATATTTCAGGATTTACCGGTAAATTTCAGCAACAGTTCCTGTCTGGCCCTTAAACGACTTTAAAATGAATAAAACCAGATCAAAATGGATTTCATTTGACAATAAAATACAATGAACCACTTAGCATTATGGGTGCCTCAAATAATAAAAATTAGTGAGAATTCTAAAAATCTATAACAATTTTTTCCATACTGTATATGTAACAAACTACTATAAAACACAATCAAATGTGGATTTTGAAACAAAAGTAGATTTTTATGCTGAAACTATTTCATTATGTTAAGTTTAATATGAAGTAGTGGATGTTATTTCGGCTATAAAAAAAAACATGTTTATAACATTTTTCAACCAGCTTTCAGCACTTCCTGCGCTGACCAAAACACTTTTGTGATCAATAGTGTTGCTAGTCACAATTGTCCCAAAAACAAATAAAATAAAGGAATTTTGTGTACCACCTTTGTTAACCTAGAAAAAAGTTAAGCATTTTAAAATTAACACTAAAATATGGTTTTAATTATTAATTTTTTTATAATCTTAGAAACAATCTTTCAAAGTTGTTAGCGTTATGAAGTAAATCAAACTTTAATCTTCTTTTACTGCTGCTTATAAAATAAAGCCAAACACTAGATCGCTAGTTTTTTAAACCCATCTGTTGCAAAATACCATCAAAGTTGTATACACAATACAGCTTCTTTTCTCAGATACAATAAAGGTGATGTTGGTTTCCAGAGTAAACAATTCTTTTTTCTTTAAAACAACATACCAAAATTGGTATGTTGTTTTAAACAATATACCAATTTTGGTATGTTGTTTAAAACTTACCATCATTTAGTTCAATCTGATTAATTGATTAATTAATTGGTTGAGGATCTAAAAGGTTATATTTTTATTCTGGCTCAGAGTCTTCACTAGACATATTTTCAGGTTCACAGAAGATTTAGATGAGCTGGGTTGTACCTGTAGAAGTTGTCATAGTTATTTTAAGGTTCTCACCAAATCATAGGTGTTACGAACTGTGTTACATCATTTTTTCCACTAGACTATAACTAATTGTTATCTAATATTATGATGCATTTTAAACTTTAAATGATAATAATTATAGAAATGATCAACATAATTCCACCACTTAAATATCATGTAACTATGAATACCATAACCATGGTAGCCACATAATACCATGTAAGTAAAACTGTTGATCTCCTCTTCACTGATAAAAGTTGGATAAAAGAACTTTTTTGGAAAAACTGTTATCAGGCATGGCTATAATGTTTGTAGATTTGATGAACCCAACTGGGCCAAATTTGTTTAAATTAATTAAATATCAGGAATGTATTGAAACTCTGAGGACATTTAAAAACTCAACTTACAGACCACCAGTCGACATAAGGTCAAGAGACACCAATATGTTAGTACTATTGTTCTCAGCAAGTTGATATTTGTTAGCATTTGTTTGATTTAGTTGCTAAATGCTATTTTGGAATAAAAATTGATATATATTACAATGAGAAAATACATTAGTTTAAGGAAGCTTAGTTAGTTAAGCTTCACTTAAAATTATATGCTCATAATGTTTTTGCAAAAAAAAATTTACTTTGAAGGAAGTTTCATATAATCAGGTTCTATTGCATGGAGTATCTTGAAGATCCTGAAGATCCTTTCAGCAGAAGATCCCACAGGTTGTTATATCAAAACAAACATAAGAAGCAGTGCATTAAAACCTAATTAAGACACTGAATAAGTTTTTTTTTTTAAAAAGTGTCAGTAGCGGGGCAACATTTTTATGCAATCGATTTAATATTGATTTAATATGCAATAGATTTTTGTCAAGATTTTAGCGCAAAAATTGATACAATTATTGCGCTAATGTTTATATTTCAAGATATACTTTGGCATTCAAAAAATCTAAAACACTACTGTCATAGTCTTACAAAAGAAACTCTCTTCTCTCTAAATTCTCATTACTTACAAGACCGTGACAGGAGATGTTTTAGATATCTAACAATAAATTAACCTGTTTCTTTAGGATAACAGGAAGAGTGTGGCTATTAGATTCAAGAGATGATAAAAAGGAAGCTATTGCAAATAGCTCTGTCTTATCTTTAGAAGAAATAATAATATCAGATCCATGTTTGAGAGGTGGAATATAAAACTTGGTTTCATTAATGACATTATTAAAAATTTTCTTAAAGTCTATAAATTCTAACTACTGAGATGAAATAAGAGATTTAGTATTCTGCAAATATTGGACCTTTGCATCATCTTTTTACATTGATTTCTTGCAATGATATAAAGACATTTGTTCTACAGAGAGATGTTCTCTTGTATATAAAAGAAATAATTATGATTAGATATAGCAGCTGCAGAAGAAGAAAAAAAATTATGGGGTAGAGTGAAACTTGACTTTAAATCAATGAGAAGAATTTCTCATTGATTTAAAGTCGAGAAAATCTGCAAAATTTTCAGCATAGACTAAAATCATCAGCCCAAGGATCACCACAAAGAAAACCATAACAAATCCCAGTAAGTCTTAAATTAGTTGTAAAAAATACAAAGGTGAATCTAATGTAAAAGATGTACAACAAAAGTTTTGGAAAACTATAGCATGATTTGAATCACATAAATGAGGATAAGGAGAAACTGTGTAAAACTAAAATCAGAACCACTAACTATGGAGTAAAGGTAAGTGAGTTGTCTGGAAAATGTCACAAATTTAGCTATCTGAATAAAAGAATAAGAAAGACAAAAGTTTTAAGCTTGAGAGCCAGCAGGAGTAGTGTTACTAGAGCCAAGCAATTCAGGGTGATAAGCAAGTCATCAATAAAAACAAAATTGGCTAATAGATAAGGGAAAAGGCAAGGTCTATTTGCAACCCAATAAAGAAAACAAACATGAAAAATAAAAACTGTATCCAACTACTGTCTTCTACAAGACCATAGTCAGATACAGTTAATATTGGCTCAAGATGAGTATGGTTAAGTAAAGATTAAAGGCAGTGTCTCTAACCTTTACTTATCTGTTAACCATGGGCCAAAAAGCAAGTAGGTATTTTAAGTCAGAGTTATAGCTTCTAGCCTTTCCTAAAAAGGCATGTCCTGCAAAGCACATGACAAGTGGTAGATTGCACTGGATTGTACTTTAGCAGTAGCAAGGTTGAGATAATTTTAATCCATACTGTAAAATATTAAAATATTATATATATAACTATTAAAATAAAGTTTTTCTATTTTTTAAAAAGACAAAACATGTATATGATAAAAGAAACAACAAATTGTGAAAATGTTTACATTAACATGTTATTAGTTAATAAATTATAATTTTACTAATTAATAATAAAAGTTTGAGTTTTTTAAATTATTTTAAACTTATAAATTGTAATCAAAAAAATAAAAATATAAAGTCTGAAATTGAACTAAGCAAATTAAAGATTTTTAACATTTTTTTTAAAACCCCTTTACAGTGTTGCAAACTGTTGGTATCAAAATAGGTGTTGTAAAGCAGTTTTTGTATAAAAATTGGGTTTTAAAAATTTGTTAAAAACAAATTTTTAAAACCCAATGCTTTTATATGTCATTAAAACACAAATTTTGCAATCAATTTTTCTGATATTACTATTTTATTTTATTAATATTTGGCTGTATACGTGTGTAAAAAACAAAATTAATTCAGGAAGAGGCGGGTTTCGAAACGCAGACTTTCTGTTTGGCTAACAAATACGCTAAACGCGCATATAACAAAAAAAATACTTATTTTAAAATTTTTATTTCTTCCCATATAAAAAACAAAGTTAATTAAAATTAACTAAATTATTTGACTTATTGCAAAACTAACTATTGAATATTGTGTTGTCATCAAGCAAGAGTATGTATGCAAAACTTGAAGAAAATTTATCATCAGGAAGTGACTCAAAAATTGATTGCAAGATTTGATGTTCACAGACAAAAATTGATTGCGAGATTCGATGTTCACAGACAAAAATTGATTGCAAGATTTGATGTTCACAGACAAAAATTGATTGCGAGATTTGATGTTCACAGACAAAAATTGATTGTGAGATTTGATGTTCACAGAGACGAGGAGTTAATAAAAGCATTGGGAAAAAAAATTAAAATTTTTGGTATGAATGATGATTGGTATGAATGATGACTGTTAATGTAAAAGAAATATAAATACAAATTTCTATATAAAAGTTTTTTTTATAGAAACTTAAAATTACTTGAAAAAGCTTGTCGTTATTATAAATTTTATTGCTACCTTTTTTTTTCAATTTTCGTTTTTTTTTTTTTTAATTTGTGTACACTATTGAGTAATTTAATGATATAATTAATATCATTACATTACCTAATGCAAAAAGTTGATTATAAGAAATTAAAAATGAAAATATTAAAAGATAGTTATCATTATAACAACAAAACAATTTCAATAAATTTAATAAAAAAGTGAATAAAAACTGTATAAATATAAAAAAAAACAACAACCTTTCAACAGCAGCAACATCTTCAGGTCTAAACAGATATTGAATTTCAAAAGTACCTAATTCATTGGTACCTCTTTCACTAAGCAGTTTTGTAACTGCCATTGTATCCAAAGTGGTTTCTTTGTTTGGAAGCTGATCAATAATGTCTTGCATTGTTAAAGGAGCCTTTAAAAAAAAAATTTTAGGAAAAAATAATAAAACATTTAATAAAACAACATAAACTAATTGAAATAAAACAAATGTCAAATATAACAAAACTAAATTTGACTTGAAAAAACTTTTCAAAAAATTATTTTAATTTTACTTTTGTCTCAACTTTATATTTCATTTATTAACAAATTATATATTTTTTAACAAACCTTTTAAAAAAAAGGCAACTATAGGGTAAGTCCTGTAAAGATTGGCATTAAGTAGAGATTGCCAGTGGTATATAAAGCAATTTAGTTTGACTTATAGAAAAATAAAAGAATAGTATTAACTTTAGTCCATGTCATATAATCAAATTCAAGCTGTAAATGGAGTAAACTTAGTTTTTGCAAGTTACTGTGCAACTGTTGTTGTTATGCTTAAAATAAATTTTCAATGTTTACGAAATTTTAGATGAACTTTGATTTGGAAGTTTGAGTGAAGTCAAATTGTAATTTACTGTGTTAGCTATATGAAAAATAAATATGCTAATGATTTTTACAGGGACTGCTTCTAAACCCCTGATTATATAGCAATAACCCTTTTATTTTAGAAAAGATTTTCATATCTGTTACGCTGCAAAGAAAACTAAACTGTTGATTCATTGCTTTTTACTAACAATTTAAAAAAATTAAGAGTCACACAAGATACCATAATGGAAATATGAAATATTTATATAAACTTCTAAATATCTAAACTTCTCCAATATTAATATGAAAAATACAAAAGTATAAACAAAGTTAAAGTTAATTCACATAACAAAACTAAGACTTTATTTAGAATTTTAATAAAAGATGCTACTTCTTGTTTAATTTTACGTTCTATAAAACTAGTAGTTGTGTTATTTATTATTAACTGTTGCTATTTGCAATAGTTAATAATAAATAATAATAATAAACAACTATAAAAATAATAATAAAATAATAAATAATAATATTAAATAATAATAATAAATAATAAATCACAAATGCAAATTTTTTTTTTTTCAATTTTTTCGAATTTCAAATTTCAAACCAGAATAAAGTATGTAGTGCTAACTAAATACGAACATAATAAAAAAAAATTAAAGAACAACGGTTGAATAGCAAATAATATAATATTGTTGCTTTGTAACTGTAAAGAACAACGGATGAATAGCTAAGAATATAAATATTTTTGTTTTGTAACTGTTCTTTTTATTTATATGACTCAATATTTCATAGTTTTACAAATTTTTGTTGTCAACAAAATATTCTTTTTCTGTGATTTGAATAAATACACTTTAATGTTTAAAATATTTTTTAACACTTTTAATGATATTTTTTGTGAAAATATTTTGGCAGTTTTGTAATTATGTTAAAAAATATATATACAGTTCTACACCTATTCACATGAGCCCACCATCTATTTTTGGTCTTGAAAATGCCATGAAATGCCAGCTAGAGCTTGCATTTTTATGTCCGAAAAATCTGAAAATGTTATTAATAATAAAGCCAGGTTTGCATTTGGGAAACATATGCTTGGAGCAAATCAACCAATTGGTTTCTAAAGCTGTTAAACCATAAAGTAAATACTCTTTTGATCCTTTACAAATACCTGAATATTAGAGATCTTTTACAAATACCTGAAATATCTTCATTTAAAATCAAATATGGAGGCACAACCTACTTCCTTGCCAGAGCATTTTGAAGCAGATATGCAAATGTCATTACTGAAACAAAAAACAACCTTGTCCCAATTAATTTTAAATTACAGGAGTTAATTGCTAAATTAAATGCAGTTCTGTAAAATACTATACTAATACTGATATTAAAAAACATAACCGTCAAGTAAAAACCTCATCCCATAGAGTTCATTTTATTGCAATATTTGGAACATTAGAAATAAAATAAGTTGCAAAGAAAGAATAAAAAAGAGTATTGTGCCTTTTAAGTATTATGCATTTAACAAACCTTAACAACATGTAAAATATTTTTCATTAGTTGATTATGCAAACATTCGTATTTACTATTTTAAACATTTTCATAAATCAAAAGAAGGAGAAAAATTAATGCAGCGCTTAATAAATTTTTATATTCAGTGTTTTTTAATAAACTTTCTTTCTTTTTATTACTTTCAATTTCAAACTAAGCAATTATTGTTATACATATTTGGAAGATTGAAAAAGTGGTAGGGTATATTAGGGTAATATGAGCACGTTAAGCGAAAGTTGGAATATTTTCAAAAATAATTATACTGGATCCAAAATTTTTGCGAATAAACAATTTTAAGGGAGCCCTACTCTTGATTCATATAGATATTTGGGCACTCGAAATTTTTTC
Organism: Hydra vulgaris; assembly: GCF_038396675.1. Taxonomy (NCBI): domain Eukaryota; kingdom Metazoa; phylum Cnidaria; class Hydrozoa; order Anthoathecata; family Hydridae; genus Hydra; species Hydra vulgaris. The sequence goes on from NC_088930.1 coordinate 40,498,692, forward strand.
TTAATAAAAAAAGTTTTAAAAAAGTCGCAAAAGTGCTTATATTACCCAGACCACTTGGTAATATGAGCACTTTGAATTAGCTCCAAAAAATAACATTAATTCCAGTTTTACCAACCTGAAAATTAGAACTAATTTTTGGAATATAATGATTCATAATTAACAAAACTTATCATTAAAAGATCAAATTTTAAGTCACTTTTTGTTAAAAAAATACCGTTTTCCTCAAAAAAAAAATTAGTTGGCTATTTTTTTAAATTTTATTAACTCAAAACTTTTAACTTAGAGAAAAATATTTAGTATTGTTAAAATATTAAAAGTTTTGCTATGCTTTGTTTTTATTCAAAAAGCAATTAAAACCACTGCTATATTAAGACTTTAAACAAGGTAACTTCAATGAAAAACACTGGGTAATTTGAGCATGCTCATATTACCCAAAAATAGCATCTTTAAATAAAATCAAAACTGAATGTTTCTATGCATTGTGTTTCAAACAAAAATGCATTGTTTTTCAAACAAAACAAAAATGCATTGGATTTTTAGCTAACATATTTTTTTTAATGAAAAAAATTAATTTCATTATTTTAGCACCAAAATTTCGCGCCACAGATACATTCAAGCGTGACGATATTATTTTAACAATGCAAAAAATTTAACAGCATTTTAATTAGATGATAGCCGCTAATTACTGCATATAAATTTACATTAATTGTACTAATTCCTATTATCACCACATAATGGCGATTCAAAAAATACAAAGCAACTTTAACTTCACTGCTTACATCTAAGAAATCTTTAAGTATGCTCACATTACCAAGGTGCTCATATTACCCTAATCTATCCTATCTTTAAAAAGTTTTTTTAAGAAAAATAAAAAAAAATAACTTAATCTGAAAAGGAAAATATAACATCTAAATGCTGTGGAAGTTGTTTACTCCTCTTTACAGATCTCTCTAGATCTCAATTTGATGACCAATAATATCTCTCCTTTAAAAGCAAAATTGAAATAAATCTAACTTGATACCAGATATTAGTTTTACTTTTGGGAAAACTCTAATGTATATAAGAAACCTACATGACTATGAAAGCCTGCAATTTAACAAATTGCCAATTTGATAAACTTTAACTGGATAAAAATAGTTTTTTTTTTTGAGGTATAGCAATCACTTCCAGACTTACAGGGACTACTCTACCAGACTTACCAAGACTTATCCTTAACTAATTAACTAAGCCAAGACTTACCCTTTTGTTAAGTAAATTCAAAAAATTTTAGTCATCATAAAAGGCTACAAAGACAATACCTTAGAAGAAGGTATTTTGCCAGTTAACATTGCTGGATAACTTGGTGGGAAAGCATATTCATCATATTGACAAAAATTAGCAGCAGCATGGCCAACACTACAGACGAAGATAACACTAGCAACAGTCTTGATAAGATCATTTAAATCGTCAAATTTTCCATTTCCAAAAACTCCCTTTAAGATAAAGTTACTAGTTAAAATTAAAATACAACTAAAATCATTATCATATTTATCAACTATATTCTACTAATATACTTTATTTATTTACTTTATTTTTTAACAACTCACCTGAGCCGTAGAAAAATAAGAACTGGGAAGTATGGAGAGAAAAAGTAAAAACTGACGCTCCAATAAACTTTTTTTAAAACTCCAATAAACTTTTTTTAGTTTTAAAAATTGTCAGCAAACAGTGAAGTTTTAAAAGTAAAAAACTTCTACTCTCCAAAAAAACCCTTCTAAAAAACAAAAGAAAACTTTTCTTCTCTATTTTTAAAAGAGATATCATAAAATATGACATAATCATTATTTGGTTGAAACAAATACTTATACTTTTAAACAATACTATACTATTTTGTAAATACTATACTATATTGTATTATACTTTTCACTGTTATGAAGTCAAAACTAGATCAAATAATTATACTGTTTATTGGTACAAAGTCATAACTGTAAATAATAACAATTTGCAAACTAAATCTTTTAATATAATGTTAACAGAATTATTAGATAAAAGTTATAATACAATAATTTAAGATAGATAAAAACATGTTTTAAGAAGAAAAAAGTATTTAAAAAAATTTCAACCTTAATACCAGCACCATCAGTTTCATCGCTTAAACAAAATGCCCAATTTTGAATTTCATAATCATTTTTCAACTTTTCAGGAGTATCTTAAAATGTAATAACAACAAAAATAACAACCTTATAAAAATTTACCAATATAATTACAAAAATTATTAATTTCAAAGATTTTATGTATAAGAAAAAGCAGACAAAAAAAAAACAACAGAAATATACCATACCATACACCCTAGAAAGTATTTCAGTGGCATAATTAACAATAGCTTCATGAATAAGGAGAGCATCATCTCGATAAAAATAATTTTTTAAAACCTCTGCATCACCCACCTGAATAAATATTAAAAAATGTATAAAATAACTTAGTTAAGTTAAATCATTAATATAAATATAATATAACTTTGTCAAGTTGTTATGTTAATTCTTGTTAAAATTGTTAAAACAGAAAACTTTATGCAAAACGTAGTAATCAAGTGTGTAGTAGATTTCTAGAATAATCTTTCATCCATTCTATGTCTACGTGGTATCTGGTAACTAGCTACGTGGTATCTGGTAACTAGCTACGTGGTATCTGGTAACTAGCTACGTGGTATCTGGGAACTAGCTGGTAATAGTATTACTAGTTGTTCCTAAAAATAAATTTTTTCAGAAAAAAAGCAACTAATAATTAAATGCACTCAAATCTAACAAATTAACTTTTTTTTTTAAACCATTTCATTACAGTAGAAATAAATTATAAATTAAAAAATTTATAACCTTATTTTTGATCAGTTATATTTTTAAAATAATTTTCAAGGTAATAACTTTTTACAAACATGGCGTTTAGGAACAGTGTTCTATGATGATGACACCTTCTTTGTTAAGTTAATTTAGTTAATAAGTGCACTATCAGAAATACTAATATAACTTTCTTTTTCTGAAAAGTAAGATTGTTGCATGGCAAACATAAAAAATAATTGAAAAATAACAGTTAAATAATCTCTGAAGCAAAACTCCAAAAAACATTGAACATGTTATTGCTTCAAAACAATCATTTAACAGAACATTTAACACATAAGGTGCAGTATAGTCAAGATTCTATCCAAAACAAGGGAGTAAAAAAACAGGAATCCAAAAAAAATCTACTGGGTAAACAGGAAACATTAAGGTTAACAATATATATATATATATATATATATATATATATATATATATATATATATATATATAATATATATATATATATATATATATATATATATAAAATATAAAATTACCTCTCTTTTTAAACATAATTTAAATAGGTACTTAAATTGTACACAAAAATAAGGAGCCGGGCTGTGAAAAAAATCAAGCTTTACTTATACCTTATGCAGTCTTCTCGGTTTGAAATTTAATGCCAGCGCACAAAAAAAAAAAATGCTGGCAGGATAGACTTTTTTAAGTTAACCTGCGTGATTTAGAAAATTCATTTTTTTCTGCTACTTAATTTAAAATAAAAATATCTGAAAAGAATACTAGAATACTAGATAAAATAATTTCAAAAAAAACTGGTAAAAAAAAATTTTTTTGTTTGCAATTTAAAACAAAATGTTTTTATTTTTTTGGCGCTTTTTTATGCACTTGCCAAAGTTTTTGTGGGCATGTGGGCAAGCGTGAAAAGACATCGCGAAAGTGCTAGCTAAACGGAGAAGACTGCTTATGATAATAGAATAAGCCATATTTACAAGCATT
>NC_088930.1:40507500-40640000 GCF_038396675.1 Hydra vulgaris
AATTATATAAATATATATATATATATATATATATATATATATATATATATATATATATATATATATATATATATATATATATATATATATGAGTAAAAGTTCCAGTCAAAAAAAAGAAAAACTATTCAAACTAAGATGAGTAAAATATTTTTATGAGATAAATTTTAACAAATATTTTATTTTTTCTCTAACACAGAAGGCTTTTCATATAAAATCTTCTTCTGTGTATGAGATTTGCAAAACTATAAAAACCTCTCTCTCACTCTCTCTCTCTCTCTCTCTCTCTCTCTCTCTCTCTCTCCTCTCTCTCTCTCTCTCTCTATATATATATATATATATATATATATATATATATATATATATATATATATATATATATATATATATATGTTATCTCTGCATACTTACTGCAATACTGTATAGTTTGAGTATATATTTTGCACACTCTTAAATTAGAAAGATTTACCTAGATGAGTGCAGGATTGATGCAGAGAGCAATCAGCATTGTTAAAATACATCTTTGCAAGAAGCCATGTATATTGAGGATCACTTGGTAAAAATATCTAAATTAGGCATCACAATTAATGCAAAAAAATAATGTAAAAAAAAATAGTCTAAAAATAAAAAGTAAAATACTTTAAAACCTAACCACTTGATCTGCATTAATTTTATTTTGGTTTAAAATTTAATAAATTAATTATGTGAGTTACGAAGTCAGTCAAATTTTGGTTTGAAAATTGAAAGTTTTAAATTTATTAAAGGGATTCCAAACCTCCGAAACATGCTGTATTCATATTAAAGAAAATGATTTAAAAAAATGTTTGGCCTAAATTTTTTTGACTAAAACAAAAGAATAAATGCATACCAAAAAAAAATAACTTTTCTATTTTAGTCAAATAATTTTAAAATTGTTTTATTATTAATATATTGAATAATTTAATATATCTGATAAAAATAGAAGTTATTATCTTTTAATGCTTTATATTTTATTTTAATACATACTTTATATTATTACATAAAACAGCTGGCTCATTCATTTGGCTTGTTTAGTCAAATGAATGAATCAAAAATCTTTTTCAACTTCAAAATAAATTTTTTACATAAAAAAATATTGGCTGAACTTGTCGAATATAAGAAACAATTTTTGCTATAGAAAAATTTTTCTATATAAAAAAAGAATATTTGAAATATGAAAAGTATTTTATTCAGTAATGCAATTTTTAATTAATAACAGCATGTTAGATGGAACTGGTAAAAAAGTTCATTAATCTATATAATTGCAATAAGAACTTGTATCACAAAACATTTGAGAAAAATATACTTTGTATATCTTTATTTAATTTATTGTCTTACTTAAAATCTAAAACATTTTACTGTTTAGAAATAATACATTATCTCTTTTTATATTTATTGCTACGTAAATCGTATTAATATACTTAATGATTAAATCTATAAATAATTTTACCTTGTTTAATAAATATAATGAGGCATGTGTGTGAGTGTGTGCATGTGTGTGTGAGTGTGTGCGTGTGTCTGTGTGAAACTGTGTGTGCATGTGCGTGTGGTGAATCAAAGCATTAAAGCAATAAGTACAAAATAAATAAATGAGAAACAAAATCTATATATAAAAAATGTTTACTGGATTTTCTTCAGAAGGTTTCTGAAATAACTGAATAGCAACAGGAAGCAAAGTACCATTCTTGTTTGCATAAAAAAGTGCCATAGGTGCACAAACCTGAGTTGAAATTAATAACGATATATGGAGTTTTTAATTAAAATAATAAATAAAAAATATAATGAAAAACTTAAAGTTTATTATTAAAATGACTTTTTAGTATTTATTAAAATTTTATAGTACCAACATTTACAAGCCGCCTCCAAAAACTAAAATACATTTTTAAAAAAATAATTCAAAACATGTTTAGACAGTCTATAATTTTTTCAAAATAGTATATATCTTACATATAGTTATATACATATATATATGTATGCATATATATATGCATATATATATATATATATTTTTTTTTGTTAGTTCACCTCCCCAAGGCCAATAAGGCCACTACAGATGAGGAGGCTACTTAATTGTGGTTATAACCCTCTGTCAACTCTATGAATCCAAAACACGAACCTTGACGAACAAGGCTGCTGCGCGGAGAAAGAAGTTGAGCGCGGTACTACCAGGGACGTGGTGGGGATCGAACTCGGAACCTCTCGCTTATAAAGCGAACGCTCTTCCACAACACCACTACTGCATATATATATATATATATATATATATATATATATATATATATATATATAAATAAATAAATAAATAAATATAAATATATATATATATATATATATATATATATATATATATATATATATATATATATATATATAATATATATATATATATAATATATATATATTTTTCTAAACCATATCAACCTTGGACTCAAAAAAAGCAGAAAAAAATGCTGGTTTCATAAATAATAATTTTATTAAAAAAATTTATATATATATATATATATATATATATATATATATATATATATATATATATATATATATATATATATATATATTAGGGTGTCCCAGCCGCCACTTATATTCTAAAAAAGATCTGTTCATATTCTTAAAACTTTCTATTCTTGGTTCTCACAAGCAACTTGATTAAATTTTTTTGGATTTAGGGGGAGCACAAGACTCTTGAACACTTAGCGGGTCCTTAATATTATCAAAAAAAAAGTTTTTTAATAGTATGTCATGTTGGGTCTCAAAAGAAGCAAAATTATATAAAATATTTGAAAATAACATTCATTTTATAAATTATTAAAATTATTATTCAAGATTTTTTTGGGAATTATTATCAAAAAAATACAATTTATTTTTAGTCATAAAAGGTCTTTTTTCTGCAATAAATGCTAAAATAAAATTATATTGCAGATATATGCATTAACTATAAAATCAGACTGGAATGTTAATCAACTAATTTATTATATATACTTCAACCATTAGACACAGTCAAGTAAGTTAAGTGAGTTAGGCAAAAAGTTAAATATTTGCAGCAACAAATTTCAAGAATTAAAAAAAAATAAACTACAAAAAAAATAACTTTTTATCTCTGGTGACACATTTACACAAACACATTAAGTTTCAATCAACAAAATTTGTTGAGTTTTAAAGCATCCATTATTTCCACTTGATTCCACGTGAGCAAAATAAATCAAAATTATAAAATACTTAAACATTTTAAGTACCACATCATCATGCTTCATCAACTTCATCCAAACCTGTTTCATCATCCTTATCCTGTTTTATCACCCTTTAATCATTCATCCAAGTTTTATGATCCTTCATCTTGTTTCATCATTCTTGCCCCATCTTACATCATCATGTAATATCAGTCAGCATCAAAGGTGTCAACTTCAAATTTTAGCAACACAATGACTTCTGCCTGAACATATCAAATGTTGAAATGCTGTATAAATCTATTATTACATAAAACTTATTTTAAATTTAACTTCAAAAATATAACAAACCGTTCTTCCATTTTCCAAAATTAAATTTTCTAGAATCGCCAAGTTCACTATGAACAATTGCTTTTTTTCAATGGTTTCTTCAAGTGTGAAACCATCCAAGAATTGAGAAACCATCTCATTTGTTACAGGAAAGCTAAAATTATAAAATTAGTATTACTAGAAATTATAAAATTATAATAATTATTAAGTAAAGATTAAAATAATTCTAATAATGAAAAATAAAATTATTTAAAATAAATTTCTTTAACTAAAAAAATTGTTGAAAACTTAAAAGCTTTGTTTTGTTAAAGTTTTTCAAGGTATAAGAAAAGAACCTAACTAGGGTTAAAAACAAAAGAGTTAATAAATTAAATTAATAGATTTAAAAAAAAAAAAAAAAATCCTACAAAAAAAATATTTTATTTTTCATTATTATAGGGGGGAGTCTCCCCCTCCCAGAATCTTGAAAAGAGAAAAGTTAGGAATTTTCTTGCCACCAGTTGGGACAGTTGGGAAATCGGTGATAAAATCAAAAAATATTTTCCAGTTAAATAAAATTAAAATGTTTGCGAAAATCCATCAAAGACTTCTTTTTTTTTTGACTTGGACAAATAAACTTTACGTTTATTAAATGGCCTAAGGCTGTTTTCCACAAGACGAAATAAAATGCGAAGTCATAACGGAATGCCCTTTTGATTTCCACGTTGTTGTTTTTTTTCGCGCAACTTTTTTTTGTTATCAACAATAAAATTGGCAGCAGCAAGTTTATGCAAAAAAAATAGCAGCTGCAATTTTATGTTTGACTAAAAGCAGTTATTCATTTTTTTCATACTTTCTACTTTGAAACGTGAATATTTATTTTCATGAATTGATTTTAACATTTCTGTCTTTGTATAAAAGATATGATAGCATTTAAAATGATATGATTCATTTTTTAATATAATAATTTTATATAAAGCTTTTTATCAGAAAGTATAATGAAATAAATGCTAAAGTAGGATCAGAATTAGGTTTGTAGGAGTAATAGGCCTAATTAGAATATATAATAGGATTATTAGTTTTAATCTATTATTTTAAGACTTTTATATCTTATCACATTTATTAGGAGCAATAACTTTTATAAACATTGAATCATTTAAAAATTACAGTAAATTATCTGCGTTTGTTTTCCAGCACTAAATATGAATAGCAAAAGATATAAATTACAATGTTGCGTATGCAAAGCAGTATTTAATAACGACTATAAAACCAGTCATGAAAGATCCGTTCATGGTGGTAGAAAGGTTCGTATACAAACAGTGGGAGCCCCAGAGAATCCTTTTGTAGCTTCCTTAGCTTCAAAAAAACAAAAAATGGAACTTCAGAATGCTGGTATTGATGTCGAAGTGGATGATGAAATACAAAGTAGTGAACATACAAAGTTAGAGTTGATAATAATTGAAACATCGACTTCAACATGTGGTATATCCATAGAAGAAGAAACAACATCTTTTAATAAAAAATTTGAAGAGATTGCAAGTTCAAAAATTCAAGATAATGATGCAAAAGGGGAAAACCTGGGTTATGCTGTAGTCCAGGAACAAGCAGAGAAATTTACAGAATTAAATTCTAAATCAGATCATTTAACCCAGTTTCATGACCGAGATAAAAAGGATGACACAAATATTATTAACTTGGATACTACTGAAGTAAGCAGTGAAACAACAAATTGGACTTCGCTCATGGGGAATTTGGGTGTTTTAATAGATAATCTTAAAGATTGTAATGACATTTATAAAAAATATTGTAAAGAAGAATTAGTAAATGAAAAATTCGCTGCAATTGAAATTGTGAATGCAACAAGTTCTGTGGTGGAAATGTCAAAAAATGTTTTGAAAATGGGAAACGCTTTTATAAAAAAACTCGATACCAAAGCTCAAAATATTATAATTGATAAATCAGATTCATCAGCATTGATAAGCCATGACCCAGGTTTACGTCCACATACAATTACGGATAATCAAAAACTGTATTTAATCCATTTAGGGCCACACCAACCAAAACTTGCTAGTTTCCCAAGTGACCGTAAAAATAGATTTAATCGCCAGTGGTACAAAGAGTTTGAACATTTAGAATACAGCACTGAGAAGGATGCCACATTTTGTTTTATCTGCCGCCTATTTCCCAAGGGTGTTGGAAAGAAGGGAAAAACTGAAGATGCTTGGATAAATGTTGGGGTGAAATCTTGGGCTAAGATGAAAAGCTATGGGAAAGACAAACTTGGAAAGCTTCAGGCGCACTTTACCTCTCATGCACATAAAGTTGCATTAAGTGAATATTGTCACTTTCTTATGAAAAAAGGGCATATAGATCACCTTATTGATAAATCCAATAGAATTGCTCTAATAGAAGAGCAAAAAATAGAGATGCAGAATAGAAAAACTGTCAAAATTCTTATTGATACATGCAAGACTTTGGGAAGCCAAGGGCTAGCGTTTAGAGAATCGGAAAGTGCTAATCAAGGTAACTTTGTTGCAGTTGTTAATCTTATCTCTTGCCACAATCCCACACTAAAAGCCTGGATTGAAGATAGAGCCCTTCGTCCATATAGAGTTACATACACGAGTCCATCGTCTCAAAATGAAATGATTAGTTTAGTTGCAACTGAATTAAAGAGTAAGATCATTGATGAAATTAACAGCTCCAATTTTTTTTCCGTAATGGCTGACACTACTCCCAATATGTCACATAAGGACATAATGAGTATAGTTGTGAGAACAGCCAGTGAAAACGGTGAGATTCGGGAAAGGCTTTTGAAATCCGTTGAATGCACTGATAAAACTGGAAAAGAAATGGCTGAGCTAATTTTATCTTCTTTACATAAAGAAGGCATTGACACATCAAAGATGGCTTTTTAGTCTTATGACTACGCGAGTTCAATGTCTGGACAATTTAAAGGAATACAGAAGTATATAACAGAAGAAGTTGGCCATAATGTACCTTACATACCTTGTCAAGACCACAGAACAAACACTGCTCTTGAACATGCCTGTCATGTTAATGCTTTAATACGAAAATTGTTTAATGTCCTCGAACAATTGCATGTTTTCTTCACATCAAGCACAAAAAGATTTAGTCATTTAAAAGAAAAACTTGAAGACATTGACATTGCAATACAGCTTGAAAACCTATCTAGAACAAGACAGACCGCACGAGCAAAATCTGTTAAGGCTTTAAATCAGTGTTTGGAGAAGGTTATTGATCTTCTTCAGAGCATCTCAAATAATAAGATATTTGATACTAACACGAGAACTAAGGCAATGGGACTTTTGAAAAAAGTAACAACTTTTGATTTCATTATTCTTTTCTTCATGAAGAATATCATTGAGAAGATAAAAATATTAACTGAAATCTTAGAAAGTCTAAACTTCAATGTCATTGACAGTATTAATGTAATTGAAAGTACTGCCAAGAACATACAAAATATCAGTAACGATACAGATGCTATGAACAATTTGATTGAAAGTGCAGTAATATTTTCTAGAAAATTACACATTGATGCAGAAAACGATTACAAACGACACCATAGATTAATAGCAATGGAGATGAAAGCTTTTTACCGGAAAGAATTCAAAGAGGTCATTGACTCTCTAGCCATAGGTTTAACCGAAAACTCGGCAGCATTAAAGGAAATATTTGCCCCTATCACCAAAATTTTTAGTTTTCTGTTAAATAAGGATAATTTGAGTATTGAAAACTTAACAAAAGCAAGCAAACTTTTTCCTCCTGGATACAAGGATCATATTCCAGATGTTCATGTGCTGAAAGGCCAGATGGAAATTTTGATAGATATCTGTTTAGAAGTAGGTGATGGAGATTTTAACTCATCAAGAACACCAGCCAAGACGCTGCAAGACATTTTGTACCATGTTGTGAAGTTAAAGGATATACTGAAACAAGCCCATAAACTATGCATATTTGTAATCACAGCGGCTTATGGTGTAGCATCAAATGAGCGTTCTTTCAGTCAACTCAAGATTGTAAAATCACATCTGAGAACAACAATGAGTGACAAGAGATTGGATAGTCTCATGCTACTGAAGTGTGAAAAAGAACTTTGTAAAGGAGTTAACCCCGAACATCTTGTTAAACGATGGGTTCAGTTGAAGAAACGTCATATTAAAATCAAACAGTAGACAAAAAATGATAGGCTGATGATAAAATATTGTGCGTATAAGTTTTGTAATAAAATAATATTTTCCATATTCCTTTGTACTAACTCATTTCCGTTAAATTTTAAACTGCTATATATGCTGCCAGAATGGTTTGTAAAGTTTATTGGATTTGTAAATTGTAATATTTTTTTGGATTAATACAATTTCACTATGAATGGGTAAAACTTTTAGACGTTTTTTGAATTGAATACTTTGTATATATGTAAAGGAAACTATGTTTTGGTAATAGAAGTTAATAAATACTGATAATTGGCAATTCATGAGAGTGAGTGCAGTGTAGTATAACAATCAGTAGATTTTGTAAATAGGACAGAAATTGATTTCTTGAATTCTTGAATTATAAAAAACAGTTGTGAAAACTATGTTAAGCAGTTGGGAAAAACAAGGTCTCTTCCTCATCCCCCCCCTGGAATTTTTTCACGTAACGCCCCTGTATATATATATATATATATATATATATATATATATATATATATATATATATATATATATATATATATATATATATATATATATATATATATATATATATATATATATATATATGTATATATATGTATATATATATATATATATATATATATATATATACATATATATATACATATACTTATACAAAACTTTTAAAAGTATCTTCAAAAAATTCTTAGATTAAAAGATAAATTCTACAAACTACAAAATAATGATATTAGTATAGTAAAAAAGAAATCTAAGTATAATGTTAAAACAAATATATCCGAACTCAATGAAATAATATTAAAAATTGAGCAAGTGAATCTTGTCAAAATTCAATCAGTTGATTCATTGCAGGAAAGGATAGCCCTTAAAGAACTTAAAGAAATAAAAGATATTGTTATCAAAAAAGCAGATAAAGGTAACACTCTAATTGTAATGGACTCAACATACTATAAAGATAAACTTGTTAACTAAGATCATTTATCATCTTTAACTACTTATGAAAAAACAAATTTTGACTCAGATAGAAGAGTTTTCAAAAATCTTTCAAAAATGATTGCTAAACATAAATGTCTAACACAAAACGAAATAGACTTCATTACAAATTTTGAATGGAAATCTAGTACTTTTTACGTTATTCCAAAAATTCATAAATGCAATGAAATAATTAAAAAGGTTCAAGAATCTAGTTCTCCATTTATAGAAATGAAACCTCCAAAAGATTTAAAAGCTCGACCTATTATTGCTGGAATAGACTCACCAACATCACACTTAAGCCAATTTCTTCACATAATATTATCTCTGATTGTAAAAAACAAAAGACTTATATAAAAGATGATTGGGATTTCTTAAGAAAAATCCCTAGAAATATTGATTCAGACAGTGTAATACTAACATGTGACATTGTCAATCTATACACAAGTATTCCACATAATCTAGGTCTTAAAGCATTACAATTCTGGATTGAACAGAAAGACTTAATAGCAGATCAATTCACCCGCGACTTCCTCTTAGAATCGGCATCTTTCATTTTAGAAAACAATAATTTTATTTTTGATAAACTAAGTATACCACCAGATTACAGGTACAGCCATGGGTACAGATTTTGCCCCAGACTATGCATGTCTTACAATTGGATTTTTAAAAGAAACTATGCTTTTTCCAAAAATCTTACCTAAATTCTTTTCAAAAGAAGAAGTTAAAAATATTGAACAGTTTTATTTTAGATATGTTGATGATGGTTTCAACATATGGCCAAAAAATCTAGACATCGCCAAGTTTAAAAGTTCTCTAGAAATATTACATAATTCAATTAGTTTTATGGTTGATTTAGGTATACAATACAATAAAAACGGAAATACCTACAATGTCATTAACTTTTTAGATGTATTGGTTATTCTTAAAAATAACAAACATATCAAAACAGATATACTTTACAAAGAAACAAACACCCACTACTATTTAAATTACAATACTTTTCGTCCTTTCCACATAAAAAAGAATATCCCATATAATCTTGCTAAAAGAATAATTGTTTTTACCTCGGATTATGCTACAGAAAAACTACACTTAACGGACTTAAAATTATGGTTAAAAGAATGTCTTTACCCAGATAATATTAAAGAAAAAGCATTTCATAATGCCAAATTACAAGGACCAGCACCTTTAAATAAATCCAAAGAAGTTTTTCCTTTGGTTACTACATTTTATAGCAATTTAAATTGCCAGCCTATTTTAACAGAAACTAACCTTTTACTAAGTCTATCTACTAATGCAAGGGTAAAGGAGGTTTTTTCAAATATTCATCCAGTAATAGCCTACAAACAACCACCAAACTTACTTAGACAACTAACTTCTTCACAATTTTATTCTATTTCATCTATCAAAAAAACGGCTTTATTCAAATGTAAAGATATTCGTTATAAAATTTGCCAATTATATTATAAGAAGTTGATAAGTTTGAGACGTCCAATGGAACTATTTGGAATATTAAAAACCACATTACTTGTAATAGCAAAAATGTTATTTATTATTTAAAGTGATTATCGTGATTATGGTAAATCAACTTACACTGGAAAAACAAACAATTTAAGAAACCATACTAATAGCCATATTTCCAGTTGCAGAACAGGAAAATCTACAGACCAATTTGACAATCATGTATTTGAATGCCAGAGATAGCACAATAAAACTATAGAACCTTTTTTCCAACTATTTGTTTTCTTTGAATTAAAAAGTAAAAAATATTTGTTGTCATATGAAAGTCATTTACATAAACAAAAACATGACACATTTAATTGAGACTTCCTTTTAAAAAAATGTTATAATGGTAACTCATAGTTACAATATAGCAATTAAATATTACTATTATCTAACTTTCTACAATTATAAAAATCTTGACAAAAGCATTAAACATAGCACTACTGATGAAAATAGTGAAGGGCCTCTAGTGCTTTATTATCATTTATATGATAATAAAGCACGAGAGGCCTTTATATATAATATATTTATTTTAAAGAAATAAATCTTTTTCCAAATATCAAAAATTCAATTAGTGTTTTTTTTGCTTGGCATACCTTTTTCCATTATATGTATGTATATATGAGCCCCTGAGATGCATAGTGGTATAAATCACTCATATCTAGTTTTGAGATACAGAGGCATTTAGTAGACATCATATCATAAATCATCAAACTGCTTTAGAGGAAGTAAATAAAAATAGCATCATTATTGATATCATTAGACTTATACCACTCTGCTATGTAATAGAATAAACAAAATATTAACCATTGGTGGCAATGACTCAAAATATTGAAAAAAGTGACTTATACCACTATGCATCTCATGGGCTCATATATATATATGTAAATATATATATATATATATATATATATATACATATATATATATATATATATATACATATATATATATATATACATATATATATATATATATACATATATATATACATATATATATATATATATACATATATATATATATATATACATATATATATATATATATATATATATATATATATATATATATATATATATATATATACATATATATATATATATATACACATATATATATATATATACATATATATATATATATATATATATATATATATATATATATATATATATATATATATATATATATATATATATATATATATATATATATATATATATTTGCTTCTGGTTGGAATTGAAAATTTTTTTTTACTTTTTTTTTATGATATGTGACAAAGGCTGTGTAGATAAATCAAACAATCACTATCCTACAGACCAATAAAGAACTATAGGTAAACCTGGGTAAATAATACAAATGTAATTTTATTTGCAGAAATAGTAGTATTGCAAATACATTTGCAAAAATTACATTTGTATTTTTTACCTAGATTTACCTATAGTTCTTCATTCCTCTGTTGGATAATGATTTTTTGAATTATTTACACAGCCTGTGTCACATGTCATAAAAAAAAAAATGTTTTTAATTCCAGCTATAAGTGAATTGATCTAAAAGACACAAATTCCGGCCGGAATTATGGAATTAGGGATGTACCCTAATATATATATATATATATATATATATATTATATATATATATATATATATATATATATATATATTAAGGTACATCTCTAATATATATATATATATATATATATAATATATATATATATATATATATATATATATATATATATATATATATATATATACATACATATATATATATATATATATATATATATATATATATGCATACATACATATATATATACTGCATACAGCTAAAATTCCCCTGCCTTGGGGCTCTTATTTGAGTAAAGGACAGAGATGGTGTCTTGATAAAAATACTCATCTTGGGGAGATGTTAACTGCATCCAGCTACTGTCTTGTAGGAGGCCTCCTAGGCAAAGACTTTAGGGGTAAGCAGAATAATTCTGTTGACCAGCCTTAAACCCCTTCCTCATCTATTAGGCTGGCGTAGATGTTTACATTGTTTCCTGCTTAGGATGATGAATGCTGGATCTTCTAGACTCTACTAATAGATTTTTGCTTGTGCCACCTTGATAGTGGCTATGCAACTCTTCCTGTTATTTATTAATGAGGGTACAGCTCTAAAACTTAGTTTAATGGTTCTGAGGCCAGCTGGTAGTAAGGTTTTTTGAATTCTTCGGTATCTCTCGGAGAGGCTGATTCCATCAACAGCTGCAAATTATAAGAGTGTTAACAGTGCCATGTTGCGCATGGATGGTGTCCCTGTTCATGCTTTTGCTGTGCATTGTTGAGGTCACATAAGGAGCCCATTGTTACAACTTGGGGTTAACTAACAGGACTGAGAAAAATGCATAGCTCATTGCTCAAGAGGCCGTGCTCTATCTATGAATAAGTCAAGTTCTCTTTAAACTTAAAACATGCCAAAAGTAACCTAAAATATTAAACATAAAAAACCATCCTCAACACCTACTTTTTTTTATATATCTTTTACTAATATTCATGGTCTGCGAAGCAACCTTCGATCAGTTGAACCTTACCTTTTACAAAATTCACTAGACTTGTTGCTCTTAGTGAGACTAATTTAAATTCTGCTATTCCTTCTTCTGATCTCAGTGTTGATGGGTACTACCCTTTGATATGCAAATACTCCAATAGTAAAATGCTTGGCTTGGGAGTATACATATGCATCAATTCACCTATTTGTCATGAAATCAGGTTTGAACCCTTTGACCTTCTTTCATGTGCTTCCACTTAGCATCTCTTTATTCTATCACCTTTCTCTTTGTTCTTTATCATTCTCCTTCCCAAGACTGCACTCTTTTAGGTGTAATTTCTGATCAAATTGACTATGCCCTCTCTCTTGGCTTTAATTCCACTGAGCCTGCTGGCACTAAAGTCTATAACTTCTGCATTTCTAAATCTCTCTTTTTTTTTTTTGTAATTCAGCTTCCGAAGGCCGATAAAGATACCTACAGATGAATTGGCTACTTGTGATTATAACCCTCTATCAATTCTATAACTCCAAAACACGAACCTTGATGAACAAGGCCGCTGCGCAGAGAAACAAGTTGAGCACAGTACTACCAGGGATGTGGTTGGAATCGAACTCCAAACCTCTTGCTTATGAATCGAGCGATTTACCACTACACCACTACCGCATTTTTTCACTACATCACTATCGCATTCTTACTCAGATAGTTAACTTTGTGTTTTCCTGAAAACCCTAATCATTTACCTTCACTCCTTGATTTATGTCTGGTCTCTGATCCTAGCTTGTGTTCAATTTCTTTTTTTTCTCTTGGTTCTGATTCTTTTTCTTGTGGTTCTGACCATGCTATGATCTCTTTATATCTTTTGTCTTGCAACTTCTTTTCGAACTCACACTATCATTGCACTACTTACTACTACCCAAAGCTGACTGGGATTTTTTTTGTGATTTTCTTTGTGACGGTCCTTGGGTTGATGTCTTTTACCTTTCAGCTGAAAAATGCGCCTCCTACATAACCTCCTGGATTCAAGCAGGAATGGAAGCTTTTATTCCTTCTTGTTGGTTCCAAGTCAAGCCTCATTCTACACCATGGTTTTCACCCTTTTGTGCAGCTGCTATATCTAATCATAACCATTTTTATCTTTTTCAAAAGAACAACTCATTCGAGAACAAACAGCTATTTATTATTGCAATAAATCGATGTAAAAAGTGCTGTCAGATGCTAAGCTCCATTATTCCCAGTTCACTAAATCTTGTATCTTATCTCAAAAGTTAGGCTCTAAAGTCTTTTGAAAAATCTTTTACAGCGTCAATAACAAAGGAAGGTCTAACATTCCATCTCTCATTCATGGGACTGATCTTATTTCCTCTCCCAAGGATAAGGCAGAACTATTTGCAAAGAACTTTTCTTCCAATTTGACTCTCGAATCTTATGGCCATTCTCTTCTTCCATTCCAATTAAACAGGTTAACCCATTGTTAGACATTCAAATCACTCCAGCTTCCGTTGCTAAAGTTATATCTCAATTAAATTCTTCTACGGCTTGTGGTTCAGACAACATTCCTGTCATAGTCTTACAAAATTGTTCTCCAGAACTCTCTTCTATTCTCTCTAAACTATTTAATAAGTGCTTGACTGAGTCTTGTTTTCTTACCTGCTGGAAAATGCATCTGTTGTTCCAATTTTCAAAAACTCCCGTGAACATTCTGACCCCTCCAATTATTGTCTGTTTAGTCTTCTTTCTTTTATTAGCAGGTCTTTGAGTTTTTGATAAACAAATTTCTCACATCCCATCTTGAGTCAAATAACTTACTGTCAGACAACCAATACCGTTTTTGATTCTCTCACTCTACGACTGACTTGCTAACAACTGTGACTGAAAGATTTTATTGTGCATTAGATGGAGATAGAGAGGCTAGGACATATAGGACATACTCTTATATGTTTTATGGTAAACCCTTTATGTCAAATATTTTTTGCCAACCTGATGCCAACCTCTAACAGTTTAAGGTTGGCAATTTGATGTCGACTTCATTTTTTCTAATTCCGATATTATATATATATATATATATATATATATATATATATATTTATCATACACATATATGAATATATGCATATATTTAATTATATATTTAAAAATATATAAAAAATATATATTTAAACTTTAATACAATACAATGAAAAGAGAGAGTGAGAGAGTGAGAGAAAGAGAGAGAGAGAGAGAGAGAGAGAGAGAGAGAGAGAGAGAGAGAGAGAGAGAAAGAAAGAGAAAGACATATTTTTAACACTGCTTCTCTTAATAAATTTAAAATTCATTAAAACATGAATGTAATTAATGTAAAAGACTATGTATTCTATTATATTCCAATTAACTATTTTAAAAAAACTAAAAACTTGAACTAAGTCATTGTTTCAAGTAACACCTTGTAGTGGGGTTACTTGGGACAAGTATTTGTTTTTTAAATTATAAGTAATATAAATCAATGCTTTGATGAATGGAATGGAAACTCAATGGTTATGTACAAACACAGATTTATGATTTGACATTTTTTGTCCAAATTAATAACTTTTTCACTTAGCTCTACATTTGTTTAAAGTTGAAAATCGCCCCAGGAACCCCGGTTGTGGTATTCATATAATATGAATTTGATTTTTTTAAAATAGTAACCAACAATTACAAAATCATTGATGAAGAGAAGCAACACCAAGCTTCTCTTTCCTTTTTCTTTCACGATAACCATGTCTACGCAGACACGATAGGCACAGTTATTGTGTATGAATAGTTTTAACCAAAACAAAAACAAAAAAAAAAGCAAAAACAAAAAAAAAATACAATATAGCATTGAGTGATGAAGATAGCAAAAAAAAAGCAAAAAAAACAATATAACGTTGACTTTCTCAATGTAAATAGCAAATTTGATGAAGAAAGAAAGAAACCAATATAAAAAGAAACTTTAAAGTTTTAAAGTCAATTTTTAATGATTATAAATGCAATTAATTTTGTGTATTAAAGGGTACGAAAAAATAATTTACAATTTAAAAACAATTTCTTGTACAAGTTATAGTAAGAGTTTAAGTATCAAGTAATACATGTGAATTAAAGCAGTCTTAGTCTCTCCTGGAAAACTTGTTGTAATTTAAAATTTTAATTCCATTGTTATTATCTTTTCCAAATACTTTCAGAGTATTTGAAAAAGATAATAAATACTTTTACAAATTCATGCACACTTTTACAAATTCATGCACACTTTTACAAATACATGCACACTTTTACAGCATTTATGAATATGCCACCTTTCATGATATTAAAAAATTTTAATTAAAATTTTTTAACTAAAAAATTGTATGAAGCATATTTCATATATAAAAGATGCATATAAAGTTTTTTTTTATAAACATAATGCTTATAAGCATACCTCAGATTTTAGTAAAATATAAGCGTAAATAAGCATATTGTTGAGTTTGATAAACCATTCAACTAGTTTGAATTGTTTACAATTAAAATTTTGAATATTTTTGTATAAATAACAACCAACAGAAAATATTTACTTCGGTTTATGTTTTGCAACTTAAAGAATTTATGATGCTATTGTATAGCAAAACATAAACCTCTATAGTTAGAACAGAACAAGTGTTAAAAATTTTTTATACAATTATTAATTTCTTCAGAAAGAAACATTTTGATATGTTACCAGACTTTCTCATTCCCACAAATGTATTACTGTGCAGTTTATTAAATACAATATTATTTAAAATGTGTATTTAAATTTTTGTTTTAAATAGTATTAAAATAAGCATGTTTTATTAGGAATATGCTTTGAAATACTAATTGTACTTGAATTTAGTAATAATTACTAATTATTTACTAAATTCAAGTACTATTTCATTAAATAAATGCTTTGAGGAAGTCATAAATGTATTTAAATATTTAAGGTAAATAATGTGCAGTTTATGAATGAAGCTACTAAGTTACACAATGCGCTGCATATATATAAAATAAAATATAAATTTATAAATAAAATTATAAAAAAAAAAAATTATAAATAAAATTATAAATTTATCAACAAAAGCAAAAAACATCTAAGAGAAACTAAAATTCTTTGATAAAAAAAAAGAGAAAAAAAGCTGTACTTTTTTTATGAACCAGAAGCCTTTTAAATAAAATTTTATGATCATTTTTCAATTTTTCCTCTTTAAATTTAATGAAAATTAAATAAATTCATGGAAAGATAAGTTTATTTGTTTCCATTGAATTTCTCCCAGTTTGTTTAAAATACATTGAAAGAGGCAACTAATAGAAAAACTATTTTTGATTTTTTTAAGTTTAAATTTTTGTCACAAACCAATCAAACTTGTCAGATAAAACTAAATATTATATAATCTATTATAGCAGCGCCAGTGAATTTGAAAGTATACCAGTAAAATTAAAACTACTAAGGCACCTAAGTTAATTTATAAGTAGCTAAATTACTAAAGTGATGTTAAAAATGGTTTTTACTTTCAAAAAATTCTTTTTCTAAAACAACATAATAAAACAGGAGAAATATTGAATAAATGAGTCAAATCTTGACAATTATGTTAACGCTTGTTTAAAGTAAATTATAATATAAGTAGACTAATAAATAATTAAAGTAATTGTTTGATTAATATAAATTCATTAGTAAAGAGATTCATTTGAATTGGAGTAGACCACTTTAAAGGAAAAGTAATTAATTAAAGGGTCAAATTAATAAAAATCAATCAGAACATATAGCAAAAATGTGCTTCAATTTTAAATAAAATGTAAATAAAACACATAACTAGTATTAGCATAAATTATTATTTATTATAAATATTAATAAATAAAATATCAATAAATTAATAAATAAATTATAAGACAATTAAATATTAATAAATAAATATTTTTACAGAACTTATAGCTCAATAAAATAAAAATGCGTTAACCTTGAGAAAATAACAAAGCTAATAAAAAAAATAAAAAATAGTTTTATATAAAAGCAATAATTTTTCGTACAAAACAAATTTAGAAAACAAATATTAAAACAAAATTCTATTTCCATTAATTTTTTTTTATGAAATATATAATTTTGATAAATAATAAGTTAACAAATAACGAAACCTACTTGTCAGGTACTTTTTTACATAACTGAATCAAAACTGGATTGCATCCACATAACCGTTGTTCACCAAACTTTTCATCTGATTGCCAATTATGAAAACCCTTTTAAAAAGTAAAATTTAAAGAACTGTTAAAATTAATTATTAAATTATTAAAAAATTATTTATATTTTTAAAAATATTTTCAAAAAGAAAACCTTATGCAACTTCTTGTCATTGCACTACAGATACTTTAAAAAAATACCCATGTTTATTATAGCATTTTAGTTTTTTTTTGGATTTGGATTTCTAGTATTTTTTAATTCTTTATTTTAGGTTATTAAGTAAACGCTCTCACAGAACAACACAGAAGAACATTTAATAAAGAAGACTCTGCTGCCTTTCTCACTAATATTGTTCAAATAGCCAGAGTAAGAATCAAACATGAAACTTTTTCTTCTTGATTTTGAAGTCAATGCTTTACTGCTGCACCACAGCTGCTTTTATTTCTGTTCTATATATAATAACATGACATAATGGCAATTTTTATGTAACAATTTAGAAATGAAAAGAGTTTGTTTAAATAAAAAATTTTGAAAAAAAAAAAAAAGAATTTGATGCAAAATACTTTATAAAAAAAGGATAAAGAAAAAAAATAAATAAAGAGATCATATTTTATCTTGCATTTTTAATTGTTAAAAAGCAATTAAAAGGGGCAAGATATATATATATATATATATATATTTATATATATATATATATATATATATATATATATATATATATATATATATATATATATACATATACATATATATATATATATATATATATATATATATATATATATAATATATATATATATATATATATATATATATATATATATATATATACACATATATATATATATACAGCCTTCAGAAATAGGAAGATAAGGTCAGCAATATTTTTCTGACTTTAATCTGTGTGAAGTTAGCATCAGGTTGGCAGAAAAAATGTAAAACAAAGGTTTGACCATAAAACATAGAAACGAGCTCGGCGATTTTTTGCCAACCTCAAACATTTCTAGATGCCAATCTAGAAATGCTTGAGGTTAAAAACCGACCTCATTTCTATGTTTTATGGTCCAATCTTTGTTAGGTCTGCACTGCCCAACGCCGACACTACTTCCGAGGGTTGTATGTATGTATATATATATATATATATATATATATATATACATATATATATATATATATATATATATATATATATATATATATATATTTATATATATATATATATATACATATATATATATATACATATATATATATATATATATATATATATATATATATATATATATATATATATATATATATATATATATATATATATATATACACACACACATATATACACACACACACACACACACACACACACACACACACACACACACACACACACACACACACACACACACACACACACACACACATATATATATATATATTATATATTGCGTACTAATAGCTGAAGAGCTACACAATTTCTTTCAGAAAACTTAAAGTACTAAAAGTTATAATTTAAACGGAACTTAAAGAAAATTTCAAAACAATAAAGCTCATGGAAAAAACTAGTAATCGATAAATAAAAGTTATCTAGTCACAATAATAATTATTAGATTGATAGAATTCCTTCATTGTAGTAGAATCCACATGGCATTTTTATAACAGCAGTTCTAATATTAAATGGTTGCTCTAAGGTAATTCATCCAGTGGATATATTGCTCATTAATAGCTACTGATTACGAACTTTTGAACGCTGAGAGATTAAACTATGAAACTTAAAAGTTTATTGATGAATAAGAACTTTGTTAAGAATAGTAAATTAAACATTTTATCAACTTCATGCTTTTTTTTAAAAAAAAATAATGAAATTTAACATTTTTAAATTTTTACTTTTTAAATTCATATTTATCAGTCATGGACACTTTTTTCAAAATTTCAAACTCATTTTTAAAATACTTTAAAAATTCAATACAATCACTGAAGTTTAAATCAAATTTCAACATAGTTATATATTTAATTGTCTCCACCGCCAATCTGTTTTTTTCATCCGTCCATTAAGCTTCAATTCTTTCAACGGTTGCATTGTGACCTGGTATTGCAAACATATATTAGAATATCTTTAGAATTTCTGAATACTTGTTTGATACCATTATAGTGTTGAAATATTGCAACCATTTTTTGTTTATATCAACAATCTCTTTTGATAAGTGGTTTTTAGAAAATTTTTTGCCAATTAACAAACTAGTTAAGACATTTTCCCTTGTCTATGCAAACATTTTTATCCTTTAAATACTCAATTGTATTGTTGACTTGCTCTTAAACTAGTTCCTTTTTAGACAAGGAAAATGTTTTAAATGGTTGGAACTGCTCCACCCATGAGTTCAAATACTCCAAACCATTTTGGTACATACTAAAAGCATCATTTTTGCAATTTATTTTTTCGTTTAGTTGAAGTTCTTCATTCTTTAGGAGATTGCACACACCTTGCAAACACCAATTAGCTTTAATACAAATTTTTAGTTGATCTAATACTTCTTCCAAAATCTCTATTAAATTTATAATGCAATTAGAACCTGCTTCTTAACTTCTTAACTTAAGAACGTTTTGTTGAAATGTATAGCATTTGCAAAACTTTATGGATTGCTGGATGTAATTTATGGAACATTTGCAAAACTTTATGGATTGCTGGATGTAATGATAACTAACAAATTTTACTTAATGATAAAATCTTTCGGTAGTCAATTTCTACCAAAGTACAAAAATCTTTCAGAGATTCCACACAAACTGTGTAAATCAAGAAATACTGATATATCTTAAAGAGCACCTGCTCTATGTTAATATCCATGGAATCTACAGCATGCTGAATACTGTTGTTAAACATGTGAACAGAACATCCGCTTCCTTTGATAAATCTAAACTCTTTTTGCAGTAAACAATAAACGTTATGATTTCCAGAGAAAACGTTATGATTTCCCTCCAAAAGCCTTGAACTTTTCTTTGCAATGTAATTCTTTTAAATTATGTACCATTATATTTGAAATAGTCTTAAATTTTTCATTAACAACTGATTTTAAATCTGTCATTTATAGGGTCAGTCCATTTTGAGTGGGAATCATAATAGGAAAAAGTTTCACATCTTTATGGTTACTCCAATCAGTTTGCACACCTAAGAAATTGACATTTTCCAAATATTTCTTGATAATATCCATGTCAGAGAACCTTATATTCCCTTAACTATTGCCTCACATTTAGCACAAGCCAGAGATACACTTCTTGCAATTTCTAAATCTATAAAGATTACTGAGTTTAGCTTTGCTTTACAGCCTAATGATCGAAAACTAAAATGGTGTGAAACAGTGTGATACGATAACATCAGTTTGGCTACAGATACATTTTTCTCCTTTGAGAAATCATAAAATTGTAGACAACCTGACAATTTTCAACTAAACCCAAATTTTTCTTTGTGATTTTCTGTATTTAAGTGAAGGTCTAGAGATATTTTCCTTTTATTACAGACTACATTACAGGTCACATTACAGACTACACAGAATGCCTCTTCTGGATTTGAATTGCTTATAACATCGTTGTAATTTATCCATAAACAAACACCTACTTTTGTTAATCATTTAAACCTTGCTTCAAATTAATTTCTAAAAATTTTGTATTAAAAAAAAACTAATGAGCGAAAAGTTATAAGATATTATTTCATCAATTTTAGGCATTTTATTGATCAAATATTTTTGTAAATTTGGTACTAGTGTAAACATAATACTTAAACAATAAAGTGAGAATAAGGATATTTATGCAAAAAATTTTATATTTTAAAACTTTGAACTATTTGCATTCGAATATGAGGGGAATATCTTACGTTTAAAATTCACAAAAAATTACATAATAAAGTAAGATAATATCAAGCTAAAAACTTGATAGTAAAAGTATATTGTAAAAGGAGGACATTTAATAACATTTGGCTCAAAGAGGAGGACGGAAGACAACAGGCAAAAAAATAGGACATGTTCTCCTAAAAGAGTACAGTTGGTCACCCAAGAGGCAGGTGGGGCAACAATTTTGAGGCATTTTTTTCCTCAGGCTCCAATCATTGCAAATTTTTAGAAAGTATCCTTATTTGACATAAGTGTAAACATATTAATGTCTGGAGTTTGCTCCATGTCTGGAAGCTATCTAAAACACCTAAAAATATAGAATCCTCTCCATGCTTACAAATGTGCAAACAGTAAGGATCTGTCCACTAATTATGTTAACAAAATACGGGGAGAGAGAGCCTGGAAATTTTTGACAGTTGTTGACAAGAGGAAGAGGTAGGTTAAGCAAATTTTTTTCAATAAATTAAATTACTTTAAAAAAAGGAAAAAAAAGAAAGAAGGAAAGATAAGAAGAAGGGTAGAGAGGTCAAAACTTTATATAGTTATGACTTCTATAAAAAACTAAAAATCTGTTGAATAATTTATGACAAAAAGTATGATATATTTGGCAAAATTTTGCAAAATTACAAACATTTTATCAATAAAATATTTTTGTAAACTTGGTACTAGTGTAAACATAATACTTAAAACTTACATATGGAACAGGAAAACTGCCTTTATACAATTTTAAATAATCTCCAATTGCTGTCCATTTATCAGATGTTAGCCATCCAGTGAGCTTAGCCTGTGTTATTAATTTGATTTTTCTACTCACAACATCCCACTAAAAAAGTTAAACAATTTGAATATTATTTATTTATGTCTACATAAACAATTTAAATTATTAGCACAGCTTAAATTACCTTATAACTAAAGCTAAAATTCTCCTCAATCGGAAGATTTGCTACCTAAAATGAAAAAAGAATAAATAAAAATAAAAACAAGAAATGAATGAAACTAATTTTTTGGAGATTATTTTGTTATTAATTAATGATTATTATCACTAATTAATAACAACATAATCTCCAAAAAATGTTTTAAAAGTTATTTTTTAAAAATGTAATATAATTAGAAAACATTATAAAAAGGTGTAGGTATTATGGACTAAATGACTTTTTTTTCTTCTAGTTTAATGTTCCTTGCGTAGAGTTAAGATTGCTTTCCATAAAGTTTTCTTACTTATGACATCAAGAAAAAGCTAAAGCAATTTTAGGTCCAGATGCCCTTCCTTGCGGTGGTCTGTTTTCCAAATTAAAATTAATAATTTTTAATTTAATATCACTAAAAAAAAAAATACTAAATTTTTATGAGATTCTGCTACCCTTTACCAAAACTAAATTAGGGGTTCTATATCCAAGTCTTCATTTTACTTGGTAAATCATCTTTACCACAACAAATGAGGAGCCCCAAATTTAATAAATTCGCGATTTTAATTTCATGAATTAAGAAAACAGTTTTAAAAAAAGAGCTTTTTCATTTGTCATACAAAAACAATAAATGACAATAAATGATAAAGCTCTTTTTACAGCTGGCGTTTAGTAGCGCTGCTTTTTGTATACTTTTAGCTGTACTCAAGCATTCAAACTTTTTATGGGTACAACAGTTACAAAAAAAAAAAGTTACATAATATTGTAAAAGCGCATTTAAATTAATAAAAAATAAAATATTTTGTAACAAAATTCTTTGTTTTTTAATTAAAAAATTACATTAAAACGTGTGAGGTATAACCAAGGACACTTTAATAGATTTAATAATCTAATAATTTAATAATCAAGAACGTTTTAATTAGGGTTGCCAGATACAGTCACCTAAAGGGGGACATAGAAAAGCCAAAAAGAAGACAAAGGAGGACATACCTCAGGGCTGTGATGCAAAAATTTTTAGGTAAGGAAGGGTCATTTTCAAAAAAATAAGGAAGGGGGATCGTTTTTGCTCAATTTTTATTATTAAACTTGCATGAAACAATGAGAATTTATTAAAAAAAGGGAGATCAATCGCAACCCAATGACCCCTCACAGTCAGGCATGTACTTAAGTTTAGTTATACCTTAAACAGAAGGTTTTTAAGATTTTAGGGCGCTAATGACCTTTATTATGGGGAGGGAGTGTAAAATTCCGACCCTCTAGCCACAGTACTGACACCGGATAAAATAAACAACTAATATAATATCCGATAAAATAAAAGAAATTATAGAAATATTAATATATAAGAAGTTATATAAGAACAATATATATTACAGTACAAAAAGATAATTGGTAAATTGTTGGTATTGTAAGTTGATATTTAACAATAAAAAAAATGGAAATGGAAACAAGTTTTTAAATTATCTTTAGCATGTTTTTTTGCAAGCTACGCATCTATTTGACTAATTGTTGCTAACTCTGGTAACTTCCTCCAAATTAAAATTGCAATTAATATTTTTTATTTAAAAAAAAGAATGCAACGTTCAGGTATACAGTGTTTAATAGATTAAATTATTTACAATAACATGTTTTGTCAAATAATATTTCTCGGAGGAGCCAACTTTACGCAGAAGATTTTTGTTAGCAATCATATATTTTTAAAACTGTTTACAAGTAAAGTTCTTTAAGTTATACTTGGTGAAAATGATGTCCAATACAGAGTCAACTAAAAGTCTGTTCCTTTCCTTTGTACATAGAGCATTAATCAAAGAGAACACTCTTTCAACATTTCCATTGTGTCCTGAGATACAGAAGAATACTTCACAAATTTTAAGCTTCTCTGAGAAGCAACTTGCATTTAGACAAGTTAATAAAAAATAAAACCTACTTTTTATGCAAGCATATTTCAAAAAACTGCTCTTTTTAGCCTTGTGCAAATGATTTTTGATTGCAATTTGGTCAAACAGTTGTACATCATCCAAAAAGAACCTTTTTTTTTTCAGGTATTAAATGCATATTAAAGGTCATAAAATGTGCTGTCTTTTACTTTATTTAAATACATCCAACCAGAGCATTAAAATTCATCAAAAGGTTTCAACCATTTATCTAAATAAAGAATGCATGCTTCATACACTAGCTTAACTTCTGCTATAAAGCAAATATGATCTTCTTCTCTGTCACTTTCTTTATGCTTTTTTAATATACCTTTAAGCAATAGGAATGTTTCATTTAACCAGCCTTTTAAAACAAACAAGGTAGAGTGAAGAAGGCTCATAACTTCTGAAACTGACTTTCCTTCCCTTTCAATTGCTGTAATATTTACTTGAAATACAAACATCAACGAATGCAAAAACCAAAGATAAGCTTCTATAAATTCATTCTCAAAATATATTTTTATGATAACAGGTGGTTGATCTACAGAAAGAAAGTATATTTTTAAAGCATCAAATAACCTCAGCAATATTTCAATAGCTGGAAACAAACTTAAGCATCTAGTTTTAGAGTGATGGAGTAGTTAATGAAAACTAATGTCAATATAGTCGCATAAATATTTTTTAAGCGTCTGTACTAAAATTGTAAATAGCAAAATAATTGGATATTTTCAAGACAACAGTTTTAACATCAATCTTTATTAAATCTGCTCCATGTTGGATGCAATTGTGCAAAACGTGGGCAGGCCATCTAACACCTACTAACGGTTTTTTTTAAAGCTTCTTTCAAATACGAGAACACATTTTTGTCTACTTTTCTATTAATGCTTCCAAAGTTTACATTAGCATTGTCTCCAGCAAAAGCAACACACTTAAACAACTCATAAGATTCGAATGTTTTAAAAATATATTGAGATATAGTTTCAGAGGTTTTCATTTGGTGTGTTTTCTAACGTGAGAATTTTAGCTTGGATACCAGCCAGTCTAAGTCTATTGAATAACGATCGGAAGTACTTTCTGTGAACCGTGATTGCTAGCATCCGTGGAAAGACAGAAATATGAAATGCTGGTTTATGATTACCTCAGTTGTTTTTTTTGAACATGCAATATTTTATGTAATTTCCGAATCTTCAAATATAATGTGCATTAAACCATGTCTGCAGGTCATTAAGTTGTGAGGCTCATGATGATAAACTGTATGAAATGCCAAAGTTACTATTTTAACTCCTTTGCCGTTCTATAAAACAACAGAACTCGAAAAATTATAAGGTTTGAAATAAAAAAATAAAGTTTAAAAACAGTTAGTTTAGAATAGAATGAAATTATGTTCTAACATTTATTGTTTCCATTTTTTGTTTCTCAAACTGTTTGATAAATGAATGGACATTAAGACAAAATGAACAAATGCGTTAAAAGTAGAACTCGACGTTTTAATTAAAGAATAGAACATTAAAAAATCTTTTAAAAAGTATACAGTTTTAAGAATAGCTAAGTTTAGATGTGGAAGTATACATTAAAAAAAAGCATGGTTATAAATTAAAAGCTAAAAAAATTTTAATATTACGGACATTTTAAATGCTTGGCATTTAAAATGTCTGGTCTATATAATTTATGTAGACCGGACATTTTAAATGCTTCCAGCTTCGCCTGCCGGACAGTGGACAAAGGATAAAAATGGAGGACATGTTGTCCACCTTTTTTATCCTTTGTCCACTGTCCGGTGTACGCTGAAAGGCGCATGATGGAGCCTTTTTGCATATTAACGGCAAGTTATTTCAATTATTGACAATACGGTTTGTGTAAAAATTATGACGAGCTTTATTATATGTGAATTCACTCATTAGGACGGTGGATGGTGATCTGCGAAGTGTTGGGTTCTGCTAATTGATAATTTTAAAACTGTTTTCTAGTTTAAACTGTTGGATCAAGTTCCCACGTCGCCTGCGAGTTTCCAAAGTAAAATTGAGATGCCGACACCTTTTAGCATAAGGTAATCCTATTAAATCATAAGGTACTTTTGTTGCTTTGTGCTGAATTTTTTCAATTTCTTTGATGTTACCTTTTAAGTAAGGACACCATACCGGAACAGCGAATTCCAGATGCGGCCTAACATACGTAGTGTATAGTTTACTGCAAAGCTTCGTATCTCTTGATCTAATTTTTTTTTTAATAGACCAAGTATCACATTCACTTTACGTGTTGCAACCTGTATGAGTTGATTTCATTTTAGATCATTACATTTGAAAATACCCAGGTCTCTCTCAATATCCGTTGCCTCTAGAGTAAGTGATATATTTCCACTATTCATAACATATTCATGATTACTATTTCCATAACCAAGGTGCATAATTTTACATTTTGCAACATTCAATTCCATTAGCCATTCCTTTTACCATTCTGTGACAATGTTCAAATTGTTTTGAAGAATCAGACAATCAGCATCGTAAAACCCAGGTATTATTTCTTGTAACAGTTTAGTGTCGTCAGCATAAATATTATGAACTGATTTTATCTTTTCCGTTTAGTCGTTTATATAGGTGATGAAAAATGTTTGATCAAGTGCAGACTCTTGTGGAACTCCGCTCACAACATTGGTCAAGTCGCTAGAGTTTACCTAAAACAGTTCGCTGTTTTCTCTTAATCAAAAATGACTCAATCCATTTAAGAACATTTATGAAGTAGTCTACGGTAAGAAACTTTATCAAACGCTTTGGCAAAGTCTAAAAATGCAATATTGACAAAATTTCTTTTACTTAACGCTTTCGTAATTTAGACGACACTTTCCAACAAGCGTTTCACATAATCCATGTTGATTATGTGAAATGCAGCTCTTTTTTACAAGATATTTAGTTATCTGCTCCCTGATAATTTTTCCCATTACTTTACATGGAACTGATAGACACTGGTCTGATAGACACTGGTCTGTTTTTAGCGGCATCAAGACTACTTTAAACAACCTTTTTTAAACAACGGTGTGACGTGTGACTGCTTCCAAGCTGTAAGTGTCAAGCCTTCTGAGAGTGCAAGTTGTGGGTAATACCCAATAGTGATACCCAAGAGTGGGTAAGTCATTTGAGCTGCACATTCTTTAAGTACCTTTGGACTAATGTTATCAACATCAATAGATTTGTTCGGGTTTAAACCTTTCATATAGCTAGCGTCGCTTCAAAATTAATAATTATATTGCCTTAGTCTTCTTGATAATGCCTTTTCTCAAAAACAGGTAACTGACTATTTATACGGTAATCAAAAAAAACTGATTTGAAGTGTTCGTTTAGTCTGTTTCCGATATGTATTCCCTCTGTTAACGTTTCACCTTTTGCATCAGATATGGCACCAACAGATACATGAACATTCTGTTGCGCTTTAGCATAAGCGTACAGCATTTCACGACCATTTTTATTTGATGCTAGTTGCGCTTCAAATACTCAAACACAACGTTTACATTCTTTCTGAACTTGGCTTTTTAGTTTCCTATATTCACGAACTAGTGTCGCTGATTCCCTGTTTGTTGCAGATAAGTAATTGCGCAGTTTTTTTTTTTGCTTTATCATAGCTAATACCTCCTTAATAATCTACGGAGCATTACGAGTGGTATGGACTTTTTTTAAGCTTGCTGAGTTTATCATACTTACTACAGAAAAGTTCATAGCACTCATTAGTGTTCTTATTTTCAAATAACTGCTGCCAGCTAGTTTCCATAATCTTTTTATCGAAGTTTATAATGTCACCTTTATTAAAGTCATATTTTTTATTTGATAAAGTAGTCTCATTTTTAGAAAAGACAACATAGTCTCAACTCATTATGCAATGGCCTTGCGACAAATGATCCAACTGCAAAGAGCTTGATTACTCTAGTTGA
The DNA here is from genome assembly GCF_038396675.1 of Hydra vulgaris. Lineage (NCBI taxonomy): Eukaryota > Metazoa > Cnidaria > Hydrozoa > Anthoathecata > Hydridae > Hydra > Hydra vulgaris. Next base: position 40,535,966 of record NC_088930.1, read on the forward strand.
AGAGACTATAATAATTAAATCCAAAATATTTTTTGCTTTTCCATTAGATGCTTCAAATATTGAGAAATCAACTAAATGTTCTAGGTTATGACTGGCCTAAGTATCAAGAAAAATACTTGCCGCACTATTTTGATGACTATATGATGTCCGGAAAGAATTGTTTTTATTATATCATTTATATGCAATAAAGGGGGTCAATAGATTCAAATAATACAAACAATATTGTTACCAATTTTAATTTCACATCATATTTGCTCGTTTCTGTTGTTTGAGGTCTTCTTATAGATGACGATCAAATACCTCATTGATGTAGATGGCAACAACTCCACAGCGACCTTTTCGATTTTTCTTTACTAGTGAGTAGTTATTCAATTAAATGGCATATATTTCAGTAAACCATATCTTATAAATAAAGGTTAAACCATGCATGTTTACGTCACAGAGATAATTCGTTTAAGATTAAGAGAAGTTTTTTAAACATTTTGATTTTTTGTGTTTATGCAATTCTTACTGCTTGTGCATCTCTCCATTTGATGAAAGGATGCCTTTTACGTCCATTGATTTTAACTACCTGTGAGACATCAATGCATCGCAATTTATTAAATTATTTCGAAATTATTCCGAGGGGAAATAACGCGCGGAGGACATCATAAAAAACAAAAGAAAATCTTGCTCTAAATATACAGTATATTTTAAAGTAAATTTTATAATTTTTGTGATTATTTTTACTGTGCATTTTTTAGTAAATACAAAAGATAAAAAATGCTTTAGAGTTACAACTTTTTCCCGAAATAGTTTAGGGCTGTTCAAGTTCTAACGTTAAAACAAAAAATTTATATGCCAGCCCTAATTTTATTTTAAAATTTGATGTTAAATTTGATGTTAAAAATTTAAAAGAAAAATTTAAAAATTAAAGTTAAATTTCTATATTTGCCAACTATACTTTAAAACTTGCCAACTCAAATGCTTTGGGGGTGTAACACCCTATAACCCCCCGTTCAGGACGGCTCCTGTATATATATATATATATATATATATATATATATATATATATATATATATATATATATATATATATATATATATATATATATATATATATATATATATATATATATATATATATATATATATATATTATATATATACTAGATGTCTAACTTACGGAATATTGTTGTATGAATAGTGAAGCCGATTTTTTCTTATCAAATTAATCCGCCATTTGTGAAAAGGGCAAAATATTCTATAGAAATTTGTAAAAATCATTTCTAATTAGGGCAAAAGCAATTTCACTTTTTTAATTGAAATTAGACATCTAGCATATAAAATAAATCATTGTTCCCGAAATTCCCCAAAACAAAAGAAATAAAACGTGACTGAATAAGTTTTAATTTCGCGTAACTAACTATTATTTATTAATTACCGAAACATTAATTTGAATATTAACTTTTCGTTGTTAACAGAAAGGTAGTGTAATATTATTAAAAATAATAAATGTGGTGGGAAATGTTTGAACTGGTAATTTGTATGTAGGCTAAGGAGTTAAAATGATATGAGTTAAGCTTACATATTTTCTTTATATAACGTGTTATATACAATTTGTATGTAACATGTAGTGTATAACACAAATACAATATGACATATAACTGTTTATTTTTTTAGCAAAAAGCAAAAAAAGCACCGCATCAGTTTGGATTTTATGACTCATGATGAGGCATTCAGCGCAGATAAAGCTTGTGATTTTAAAACAGAACTAAAGCATGATTACCATCATATATGGCTATGATGGTAATGTTGTCTATAAACAACATTATCAGTTTATTGAATAAACGCTTTGATTAAAAAGACATTAGAGTGGTTAAAGATTTAAATCTCTCACCACTTTTATTTAAAAATTTCAATAGTATGGAAGAACCATGCGCAAACAAAGTGAAAAAGTAAACGAAAATTAAAATGTATTAAAGTTTTTGTAAAGATAGACTTTGATACAAATTGATTCTCTGGAAACTTTTAGTTGTATATTGTTAGAAAAACTGAAACTAAGTTAATTTATTGTTATGTTTAAATGTATTGTATGTACATTTGTGCTAGTAATTTATAATTTGGGCCAAATATCAACAAATAAATTTCTAAACAATGTCATAAAAAAAAAGCTAAACATGTCTTATAAAATAACTTTAATAATACATTAGTGTCCTATATATATTTATCTTTGCTAGAGCTAGTATTGTCTTCGCCAGGATGAACTCATTTTTGATAATGTATTCGCTTATTTTTGTCTGTGCCCATTTTATACCTGTTGCTCTCTACTTCTTGCATTTTGCAGACTAATTACAGCATGGTTATTATTAGTTAAAAGCAAAGTTGCTATTATTAGTTAAAAGCAAAAGGCTATTATTATAATTAAAAGGCTATTATTATGAATAAAAGGCTATTATTATAAATTAAAGGCTATTATTATAAATTAAAGGCTATTATTATAAATTAAAGGCTATTATTATAAATTAAAGGCTATTATTATAAATTAAAGGCTATTATTATAAATTAAAGGCTATTATTATAAATTAAAGGCTATTATTATAAATTAAAGGCTATTATTATAAATTAAAGGCTATTATTATAAATTAAAGACTATTATTAACTAAAAGCAAAGTTAAAGTTAGAGAAGAAAACCAAAACTATATTACACAATAAATGATAAATGATGCGTTTATGTATAGCAAATATTTCTATTTTATAACAATACTCATTCTTTCAGAGCACTTGTGTCAGTTCGAACTTATGCCGATTCGCACTTATGCTGATTCGTACTCATAGCAGTTTTTGCAACTGCTTCGCACTTATGCCAGTTTGCACTTATGCCAATGTTTGCAAATTCTTTTAGCGCACTTATGTCTAGAGATTGCATCTCGAAATTCGAAATTCGAGAATTCTAGAATTCGTTTTCGTAATATAGTTTTGAATTCCAAAAATTTTTGCAGCGAATTTAATTTATGTTTTTGTTTCTGTACATATAAGTCTTCTACATTCTAATTCTATAAGAAGAAATAAAGAAAACAATTGCAAATTACAGTTATCCTGCATTATACAGGTAGAAATAGAGAAAATTGCAGTTAACGCTTTCATGTCTTCATTTCGTATCCACTCGTAATAATTTGTCGAGATTTGCTTTTTGCGTTATTGCGTTATTGCAGTTAACGGTTTCATGTCTTCATTTCATATCCACATGTAATAATTTTTATATTTGGTTTAACCTTGTGTTCATGTCTTATATTTTACGATTTTCAACAGTGATGAGATTTGCTTATTGGAGTGCGATGTGTATTAAATTATTTGGATCAATATTTTTTAAATAGGTAAGCAAATAATAGCAGAAATAATAGAAGTTTTAATTGAATAACATTAATTATTAAGTTTTAATTGTCTCTGGATTCATTTTTTAGTAGGATCAAAAAAACTAACAACAATATGTAAAATAGTTATGAAATAGTAAAAACCGCCGGTTCAACGACAACACCGCAGCACAAACATTTAAAAACAATACACAATATTAATGTATTAAAACGGGATGTCGTGCAAGATGAAGGTTCAGAAAGCAGCGCATCAAAAACGATAATTACAAACTATTTATTTAACAAAAAAGAATCACTTTCTGCAATCGTATCACGAATGCCTTAGATAATATGCACTTCAAAGTTTTGTGTACGTCTATCGATTTGAGAAATTTGTTTTTGGCTAGAGGTGCTCGAGATTATGTATTACCAAAATCACCTAACTCGATTCGCAAAATGGTGTTAGGATACGCACAAAAAATGCGGGCTAAAATGATGCAGGATTTTATAAATTTAAAAGAAGATGGAACAAGATTTTGCTTAACTCTAGATGAATAGACATCTTCAAGAAACCGATTTTATTTAAATGTGAATGTCCATGGCAAGAAACAAGTTTTAGAATTTAGGTTTAGTGCCTGTTGAAGAACGTTTCCCTGCAGAGAAATGCATTACGGCTCTGAAAATCACATTGCAAGACAACAATCTAAATATCAATAAATATATTACGTCTTTAACAACTGATAGGGTAGCTGTAATGCAAAAAGTTGGACGGCTTTTACCAAGTAATTAGCAGTTGTGCTTCGCACATGCGATACACGTAATTGATGTACATATGATGCGATGTACTTGATGTAATTGATGTACATATGATGCGATATACGTAATTGATGCTGTAATTTATGTTAATAAGGGGCTGTCTATTAAGTACGTCAACAATTTTTTGGCAATTTTTACCTCCTCCCTCCCCCTTGTCAACAACTTGTCAAACTTCCAGAGACCCCCTAAAAAATTACGTCAACAATCATTCCCTCTCCCCCTCCCCAACCCTTTCAAAAAAATCAAATTAAAATGGAATATATATATATATATATATATATATATATATATATATATATATATATATATATATATATATATATATATATGCATATGTATATATACGAGTAAACATTTCGTGTGTAGTTATTTAGTTCTGTATGCGTCGGGTCTTTTTAAAAAATAGGAATATAAATAGTTTTATTAAAATACTAAAGCTTGAGCAAGTATGTAACACAGGACTGCAAACGCTGCCTAATTTTCCTTTTTTTAAAAAAAATTAATTAATAAAAAAAAGTAACGTTTAAAAAAAAAAGTAAAGTGTTGACATCAAAGTTTTCTTGACCTCCTCCCTCCCCCTTGTCAACAGTTGTCAAAAAAGTTCAGATCTCCCTCCACCCTATATTTTTGACGTAATTAATGGACAGCCCCTAATTCGAATACAACTGAACTAGTTGCTCACATATGCACAAAAAATGTTAGCGTAGAAGATCAAGTAAGTGACTTCGATAAATCGGATGAGGAATACATTGAAGATGAAAATGTTGGCTTGATTGAAAAAACTTATAATGAAGCTGAGCTTGTTGAGACTGAAGAGTTTGAATTTAGTTTTCTCATCAAAAAAGTTGGTTTGATTGTAAAGAAATTTCGTTTTTCAAGGACATCGAATGATATTCTTCAAGTATACGCGAAACAAGAATTTGGAAAACGATTGAAACTTATTATGGACACTGGAACTAGATGGAATAGCTTAGTCGAAATGCTTGAAAGGTTTAACAAGTTAAAAAGCTGTGTTAGAAAAGCATTGATTGAAATGCATGTGATATTGTTATTCTAGATGCTGAAATTTTGTTGGTTAAAAATACTCTGCACTTCTCCCAGTGAAAATTACTGTTGAAGCCCTTTGTAGAGATGATGCAAATCTGCTTTCTGCTGATGCGGCATTTTCTTTTATGCTTGATTATTTCGGATCTGATGAACTTGCATTAAAATTAAAGAAGAAATAAGAAGACCGAATAAGCAAAAGACGAACTAATGTGTCTGGAGCTCTTCAGTGTTTACACAATGGCGGAAAAAGTGAGATTCACGCATCTTTCACCAGGCCATTTTTTTTTTTTGAAAAAAAATATAGCCGAAGTTATTGAAAACTTTGCACAAAGATTGATATTTAAGACTAACATGGAAAATTTCTCAGACGAGCAGTCATAAGCTGACGATGTGATAGAAGTGATGTTGGAAGAACAAACTAAGCCCTTAACATTAATAGAAAAGTTGGAGAGCAAAATTCAATTGAATTTATCGTCCAACATAACATCCAACTCAACTCAACAAATAATAAATAGAAGCTTAATTTCAAAAATTAAATCTGATATGAAATTCTTTGAAGAGAACGGCATTCGTGGCAAAATATTAGAGTCCATCTACTTATATTTGGTTTTGATTCCGCCATCGAGCGTGGAGTCTGAGCTAGCCTTCTCAATTGCTGGTAACTTTTGAACAAAAGTTCGAACGAGACTCGGAGACGCAGCTTTAAGTGATCTTTGCTTCCTCAAAGCATATTTTAGGTAAATAAAACAATAATTATATATTTTTTATTATTAAATGATATACCATATTAGAATGTTTCTGTACTAATTAAATTTGATATAATTTTATGTTTTATTTTTATTTTTAAAGAAAGTATTTTTTATGCAATAAATAACAATGAATTATCTCAAATAAATTACTTTTATAGACATAAAAAATTTAAAATTTTTTCGGAATTCAACCCAATTTCAAAAAAATTTTCGTATTACAAAAAAAATTTTTCGTATTACAAATTTAAAAAAAAAAAATTTGTAATTCGAGATGACGTCACGGTTTTAGAACCCGCTATGAATATAGGAGATATATTTTTTATTATACCGGCTTCGTTTACATAATTATTCTCTCATAATGGCAAGTTACTTGACCCACAGGAACACTCTATACACTTTTTTTTAGATTTAAACAAAAAGTTTGATTTTCTGTTTTTGGTTCGTGTTAAAGTCTATTGATATAACGTCAGTTGTGTAACCTTTGGTTTATGTTTATCTCGATTTATTTAGTAGATAAGCATTCTTTATAGTGTTAGCTTTTTTAAATAATTTGTTTTTATTATGTCATACCATTAATATTTTGTCATTTTTTAAAGAGAGTTGTAAGATATTTCTCCTTAAAGCCAAACTTACTGTCAGGTCAGGTTATCCTGCTATTGGTAAGATATAACTCAGTACAATCTGCTTCATGTCCTGCTGCCTTGTAGGATACGTCTTTTTAGGCAAAGGCTAGGAGATGCCAACTCCAACTTAAAACACCCCCTGCCTTGAGGCTCTTGGTTGAGTAAAGGCTGAAGATGGTGTCTCGATAAAAATACTCATCTTGGGCAGATGCTAAACGCATCCAGCTACTGTCATGTAGAAGGCTTCCTAGGCGAAGACTTAAGGGGGGTAAACAGATTCTATCTGTTGACCAGCCTTGCACCTCTTCTTCATCTATTAGGCTAGCGCAGATGTATTTTTAATACATTGTTTTCAGTTTAGGATGTTGAATGTTGGATCTTCTTGACTCAATGCATGGGTTTTGCTTGTGTCTCTGTTTTTATGACTAGGCAACTCTTTCTATTATCTCCTATTGAGGGTACAGCTCTAAAACTCAGTTTAATAGTTCTGAGGCCGGCTCTGGTAGTCAGGTTTCCCGAACTCTGTTGTAACTCTCAGAAAGGCTGATTCCATCAACAACTGAAAAATATCAAAGTATTAACAGTGCCATGTTGCGCATGGATGGTGTCCCTGTTTGTACTTTTGGTGTGCATTGCCAAGGCAACATTTTAAGCCCTTTGTTACGACTTAGGCTTTATAAATGTAATGAGGCAATTACTTGGGCTATTAAGCAGTGTACTGAGTACTATCTATGTTTTGAGTCAAGTTCTTTAAAAATTTAAAAATGAATAAAGTACCAAAAACTATAAAACACAAAAAGCCATCATTATCACCAAGTTCTCTAAACCTATCATTCACTAATATTCGTGGTCTTCGAAGTAACTTTTCTTCTGTTGAGTCTTATCTCTTGCAAAGTTCACCAGATCTACTTCTTTTTGTGAGACTAATTAAACTGTCTCATCTTGTGATCTTAGTGTTGATGGTTATCTTCCTTTATTTCGTAAAGACTCCAATAGTCACATGCTTGGCCTGGGCATTTACATTCGTAAGAATTCACCCATTTGTCGGAAAACTAGGTTTGAATCAAAAGACTATTCTTTTATGTGCTCTCATTTAGCACCACTTCACTCTATTGCCTTTCTCTTTGTTCTATATCGCCCTCCTCCATCTCAAGACTGTACTTTTTTTGATATTATTTCTGATCAAATTGACCAAGCCCACTTTCTTTATCCATCAGCTAATATTATTGTTGTCGGTGACTTTAATGCTCATCGCACTGAATGGCTTAATTCTAGTGTCAGTGACTCTGCAGGCATTAAAGCCCACAATTTTTTCTTTGCTCTATCCCTAACTCAAATAGTCAACTTTCACACTCGCTTTCCAGACAACCCGAATCATTTACCTTCTATACTCGACTTATGTCTTGTTTCTGATCCTAGTCAGTGCTCAGTTTCTCCGCATTCACCCTTAGGTGCTTTTAATAACGGTTTGATCTCTCTAACTGTTATCTCATTTTTCTTCATCATCTGAATCCCCCTATCATTGTACCTCTTACAACCACCTTAAAGCTGACTGGGACTGTTTACGTAATTTTCTTCGTGATGTCCCTTGGGTAGAAGTCTTTCGTCTTCCTGTCGACAAATGTGCTTCTTACATAACTTCGTGGATTCAGGCTGGAATCTTTTATTCCCTTCAACGATTCCAGGTCAAGCCTCACTCTTCTCCATGGTTTTCCTCACACTGTGCTGCTGCAAATGCCAATTGAAACCAATAATTTCATATCTATCAGCAAAACATTTCTCCAGAAAACAGATATCTGTTTATTACTGCTAGAAACCATTGTAAAAAGGTTTTGTCTAACGCCTATTCTCAGGTCATCAAATCTCGTATTTCATCACAAAAATTAGACTCTCGTGACTTCTGGAGAATCTTTAATAGTATCAATAATAAGGACAATTCTGTAATTCCACCTCTCTTGTATGGATCAGACTTTAAAGCCTCTCCTAAAGACAAAGCTAAGAACATCAATATCATCTCTTGATTCCACTAATTGCGCTCTACCTGACATAGCCGTCAAACAGGTTGATCCATTGCTTGACATTCGTAACATTCCAGCTTCTGTATCTAAAGTAATTTCCTGTTTAGACTCTTCTTCAGCTTGTGGCCCGGGCAACATACCTGTTATAGTCTTGCAGAAGTGTTCTTTGAAACTGCCGTCTACACTTTCAAAACTATTCAACAAGTGCTTATCAGAGTCTTGTTTTCCAGCCTGCTGGAAAGCGGCATCTGTTATCCCTACCTTCAAAAATTCTGGAGAGCGATCTGATTTGTCTAACTACCGTCCCATTAGTCCCTTCTTTCTATCATAAGCAATGTTTTTGAGTCTTTAACTAACAAACACTTGATCTTTCATCTTGAACCTAATAACTTACTTTCTGATCATCAAATGGATATCAATCTTCTCGTTCTACAGCTGATTTGTTAACAGTAATAACCGATAGGTTTTATTATGCATTAGATAAAGGTGGAGAAGTTAAGGCCATCGCTCTTGACATTTCTAAAGCTTCTGATAAAGTTTGGCACGCTGGTCTTCTTGATAAGCTTTATTCTTATGGTGTATCTGGTAACATCTTTAAGATTATTGAATCCTTTCTTTCCAATCGTAGTATAGAAGTTGTCCTCGATGGACAGCACTCTTCTTCTTATTTTGTAATTTCAGGGGTTCCTCACGGTTCTATCCTTGGCCCTATACTCTTTCTAATTTACATTAACAATCTTTTAGATATTCTCACATCTAAGGTGGCATTGTTCGCTACTACCATTTATTCTTGTCATGATAAAAAGCCAACACTCTCTGATCTTCCTATATTTATGAACGGTGATGTACTCGATGAGTCACCTACTCTTCATCTTCTAGGATTAACTCTTACTTCCAATCTTTCTTGGAAACCATATATCAAATCTTTTGCAAAGTTAGCATCTACTAATGTTGCATCTCTTTATCTAGCTCAACACTTTCTTATTCCGGATTCTATTCGCTATCTATATAAATCTCAAATCTGGCCTTGTATGGAATACTGTTGCGGATCTGGGGCGGATCTTTGAATGATGCCCTTTCTCTTTTAGACAAAGTGCAAAAACGCATTGTAAATATAGTTGAACCTGTTCTTGCAGCCAACCTCCAACCATTATCACATCGTCGTAATGTTGCTTCTCTTTCTCTTTTCTTCAAATACTATAATGACCACTGCTCCAAAGAGCTAGCGTCTCTTGTTCTATCTACTAAAATTCATACTCGTGTTACTCGTCATTTAATCAAGTCTCATCCTTTTTCTGTGACTGTTCCTAAGTGCTCCAAAAATCTTATTCCACAATCTTTTTTCCTCGAACATAATTTCTTTGGAATTCGCTTCCTTCATTTTGGTTTCCTGATTCATATAGTTTGCAATCCTTTAAGTCGTCTGTCAATCTTTATCTTGCTCTACAACCTTCATCTTTTCTCTTCCAGTAACTTCCAACTCTAATTAGAAGTTGCTTGCAGCCTTGTTGGAAGCAAAGATGTTTAAAAAATAAAAGAAAAAAAACTAAAAAGGTTTTCATATCTATTGATTCATATCATATCTATGTATATGCAAAGATTGATCTGATTTTTTAAATTTTTCTTACAACACTGTCCCATATTTGACCTTATTTTGCTTGGAACACTGTCCCATATTTGATCTGATTTTGCTTGAAACACTGTTCTATATTTGACCAGGTTTTGCTTGGAACACTGTTCCATATTTGACCTGGTTTTTCTAACGTCTTTTCTCTTTTAAACATAGTTCAAAATTGAGCTGTATTTTTGGAAATACGTTCGCAGCTAAGCCTATATTTAATTGTCATTGCATTTTTTTTTCTTTTCTATAAACACTGGTCACTGCTCAAGCAAGCTATCCTTATTTGTTCTAACAACCAGAACTAACTCGCGATTTGTCATCAAACATCCTTTCACTGTAACCTTGGTGCTCATTTATTTATCTAGTCTTTTTCCTCAAGCATCAATGCTTTGGAATTCCCTTTCACATGTTTGTTTTACTGACTAATCTATTTTACAGTTTTTTAGTTTACTATCAATTATTTTGTTCTACAATAGATAATTTTAATTGCTGTCATTTAAATGGGCAGAAATGCGCAAATTTTCAACGGGTAAAGTTAGGGAATAAAATGCTGAAATAGGGTTAAGATATAAGCGGCTTCAGTTCATACATCGACTAATTTAGTAAGAGCATGCAAAGGATTGCTGCTACATTGACTAAGAATTAGGATGGTGTCGTGGTTAGGGATAGGAGACATTTTTTGAATTTTATTCCCGTATTTTACCCGTTAAAAATTTCTGCAATTTCTCATTCTGCATTTTGGCATTTTACCTGAGTCCGACTTGAATATTATACAGTTTGTAAGAAACATCGGTGATTGAAGTGGTTGAAGAAAATTTCATTAAATTATTTTTTTTTAATAAATTACTTTTTAAAAACTGGAAGAGGAGGCAGAGAAAGTTGAATAGCGCCAAATATTTATACAGCGAGAAACTTTATCCAACATTTTTCATTTAAAATGACTTAATTGTTTCAATGCAGTAATAAAATTTTTTTTAAATTACCTGTTTAGGAATTTCAGAATTGTTTGTAAAGATGTATTTCACTTTATTTGCCTCAAGCTCTTGTTTTCTTTGTGATAAATATGGATCGTATTGCGGCAAAGAAGAGTTAAAAATGTAAAAGGCGTACTTTTTATTTGCTTCAATCCAACGGTTACAGGGAAATGGAGATGTGTAGTTTGGGTGTTTCACAATTATATACTCAACAAACCAACTTTCGTTAATTCCTTTCTGGTCTCGCCATAGTTCGATTGATACAACGTTAGTTAAGTTCGAAACATTTCGAATGTCAAATTCATCTAAATTTCCTTTTTCAAAATCGTTTCGCCATTTGACATCCAGTAAAATATCCTGTGATTTATTACCTTTATCATCAATTAAACAACAATAAACATTACTGTCTGTTCCAGCTCCTTTGACGTCTCCAGTTTTTACAAAAACTTTAAGATCAGCTTTTAATAAGGATTCAACTACACCCATTGATTATATAATACAATTATAAATTCTAATTCGATCTAAAAATCAATTAATAAGAATAATAAATGTTTTACTTTTAAGCTTTAAAAACGTTAAAAAATTAAAAAAAAAAAGTAAAATAAAAATTTAATTTGATATTATTGAAATTTTATGAAAAATTGGTCGCAAAGTATTGAAATGTGAAACTGAACGCATTAAATTTACTGGAGAAATAATAAATTACTGCAAGTTCAAACATAGTCTTTTGTCTAATATTTAAAGTATGCAAGCAACCGATTCGATGCATCTTTACTTTGCTTTTAATATCTATACACTAATAAGATTGTTTCATATGTTTACATTATTAGATTTGGTTATGTGAATATCATTTAACTTTGAGTAATAAATAAAATAACTTCATTTAACCTTCATTTTAATATACTAAAATGCTAATAAGTATCGTAATTAACTTCCAATAACCAATTGCTCCAACAACAACTTCTTGACTCTTAGCCCAGTCTATACTTTTGTGGTTAGGAATCAGTGACGGATCCAGGATTTTTTGGTGTTTGAGATAGCTAACTTCAAGACATGGAGCAAACTCCAAACATTTGTATGTATATACTTATATCAAATAATAATGCTTTGCAAAAAATTGTGATGATTGGAGGCTGGGAACAAAAAAGCCCTTAACCTTCATCCTCCCCACCCCCAAAGGTGAGAGACAACAAGTTGATGAAATATTTTTTGTACTATTATCAAATAAACTTATATTCATCGATAAATTTTAAGTTTCATGGTATTATCTCTCACGTTCAAAAAGTATAATCATAAATAGGTAACTTCCCAAATTGATGCGGTTTTAAACTTTATATAGTGATAATTTTTTACTTCATTAAGAATAACACATTAAATTTTTTTTTTTTAATTTGTCTTAATCCTCTGAATCAAGCCTGATTCAAGATACTGTCTAAACCAAAGATATCCTATTTAACAACCTTAAATAGATATACTGTGTTTTATTGACTATACATGTTCGTAATGGCCTCAGTCGAATATTTTTTTGACGGAAAGTTTTAAAATCTGAACAATAGCAATTTTCGAAATTAGTGCTTATATGATGAAAATAACAGCTGATGAAACATGTGACTTTTGTATTAAAAATAAACTCAGGTTATCGAAAACTTCATATAGAAAATGATAGACTCATATTGTGATTATATTACGTATTCCCAAAATATTCTTTGGTGTCAAATAGATTGTAATTTTAGTTGATAATTATTGTAAATATTTTTGTACGGTTTAAGTATAATTACAATATGTTTACACAAATTTTAATCGTTATTTTTGAGGTTTATAAATGAATATAAATTGTTAGTAGTATTTGTAAGAGAGAGAGAGAGATAGAGAGGTAAAGAAAAGGAGAAACATTTTAATCATAGTGTTGCCTTTATGCGAGAAAGTTTATGATGCATTTGATACATATATGATACAAAAACTTTGACAACTTTTATAACCTAAATTCTTCAGACATCCAATACTTCTTACTATCTATGAAAACTAAAAACTTCTGATTGTGCATAAGTGATTTTACGTTCCATTCTTAGTTTTCTTAGGGGCTGTTTATATGAGGCGGGGCAGCCCGGTTAGCCGGGCTGACTAAAAAAGTAATAACATAAAAAATACATTTTTACATTGGAATTTCAATTTAACTTTGAATTACATATTTTTGTTTAAACGGTTGTTTTCAAAACGGAAATATGGAAAAAAGTCGTTTTACCTGAGTGGGTTCCCACAGAAATAAGGCGAGATCTCAGTTATTCGGGTTAGCCCGTTTCTTATGTAAACATGAATAATTTTTATTAGTAAATATTAAACATGCCAAAATCTCTTTTAGGTAAGCCAGTCCGGCTAATTGGGATAGCCTGCCTCATATAAACTGCCACTAAAGTGACTTTCCAGTAAAACGCTTTTAAAACACTTTAAATTACTGACTACAAATTAATTAACTTACTTAGCTTAAATTAAGTAAAAACTTTAAAACCATTTAAATTTAAAAGTTTAATGGTTTTAAATTACAAAAATTTTGAACTTTCCGGCAGCGTTAGCAAAAAAACAACTTAAATGTAATAAGTATATACTGGAAGTGTGTTGTTAGTATGGAAAAAAAAGTTTAAATTAGTAATACTTATTTCTAGATGGTGAGTTAAATAATTAGTTAATCAATTTGTATAAATTTACCGGCAGTGCTAAAAAAAAAAAAGATTTCTCATTAATAAAAGAATGCCTATCCAAACCAAAACCTCAGTAAATGTATGTGCGTTCCCGTGCGCATATGGCTCTATCAGTTTATGTATGTAAACTCCGCTGCCACTACTGTTAAATTATTTGATGTATGTACACTTTGATGCATCTTTTAATATAAATTTTCAAAGAGAATGATAATTTTTGATTAGATAATATCATAACAATTAGTAAATCATAATAATAGTTAAATATTAACTACTATTGATATTCAAACTTTATGTTTTATTTCGAAATGTAGATACTTTTTATGTTTTGTATTAATAATGTTAATCTATTTTTAATTAATTTTTTTAAGTTTTAATTTATTAACAATTAATAAAAAATACGAGTTATGGATGAAGAGCGGAACGCCAGGCCGCTCTGTGATGAAAATTCAGTTTTTAGCCTTCAAATTTCAGTTAAGGTGCTATAATAAAGACTTTTGTGTTTGACATTATGTTGATTTTTTGAAATCACAGCGTTTTGGTTTAAAGCGTTTCATGGTTTGATTACTCGGTTGGTGAGGAAGTTGCTTCTTTCCGAGCAGTTTCGGGCAAGTTGTGGTTAGCGTTTTTTGGTGTGTCTGCGAGCTCAAACACTGTACTTTAAAGAAGTTAATTCTGGTTGATGTTGAAGGACCATAAAAGTTAACTATGATTTTGCTGCTGATTTTGTATTGCTCAGTAAGATCACCTCTTGCTCTTCCCCAAACGGACATTTATTTTTACAAATTACGTGGTAAATGTCTTTTAAACGTCTTTTAAATATACTTACGTAAAGAACGTTTAAAAGACGTTTCAAAGACATTTACCACGTAATTTTAAAAACAAATGCCCATAGGGTTGTTTGTTTAACATTGTCAGGTTTAGTCTTGATAATCGCTGAGTGTAGGGTAAGTGAATTATGGTAGAGATGTGTTCCGTGGCACGGTGCTTGCTCGATTTCAGCTATATCTTAATTGCTCGATATTAAGCTAGATATGGCTTTTACTGCGGATTCTAAGTGTTGGCGAACGTATAAAGTATACAATATGCACCATTGTACACGACTACGGCCTCGAAAAGCACTCTTGAGCATGCCAGACATACGGTACTTACCAGGTATGTACGACTGCATAGGTTGTTAGCAGATGCAGTTGTACATGCTGTTATGTGCTTAATATCTGAACGAGATTTAGGCATTGTAATTACTGAAGATTTAAAGGTCAAAAATCTCGTTCAGATATCATTTAAAGGCAAATAATCTTGTTCATATGTCATGCACATCAGTCACAACACCAATAAAAAATCAACTGCAATCTACGAAATGAATGTTGCGACCATTAAAAGATATTTCTTCATTGATTTCGGCTCTGAATTTAATGGTGTCTTTATTTGATTTGATAACCCCAATTATTTTATAATCGCATGCATACATTTTAAAATAGAGTAGTATTTTGACTGGTAGATCATATATGTAGGTGAAAAGTAGTAGTAGTTTCATAACAGATCCTTATGGCACATGCACATAAAAATAAATACATTTTGAAATACATGAAATTTTAAAAACATGAAAATCCTTAACTACCGCAACCGCGCCTTCATAAATCATAGAGATACTCGACGTACTTAAGAACAGATTTGTAAAAAACGCAATTTTTAACCGCGATAAAAATCAAAAAGTAAAACTACTATTTTACCATATTCCAAATAAAATATTCCCAATTTTTTAAAGAATCTGATTAAAATAGCTCCTCTTAAAAAACATTCTGCTGTGTCTGTAACGTATATTAGGCACTAGAAACGAGAGACAAAAAGAGTCAAAAAGTTATTTATTATTAAAATTTCTTGATTTTTGATGAATTTTTTGACTACTTTTTATGAATAATTGGGTTATAAATCAACTTTAAACAGTTTATATAAAAGTTTAGAAGATCTTACTCATTGCAAATCAAAATATTATTCCGATTCTTCAATTTAATGAAAAAAGCAACATTTTTTTAAATTAAAAATTGAGATAGCGAAGAACTTCACATAAGGGGTCATTCATAAATGATGTCAGTGAATATAAGAAGAGGGGGGAGGGGGGGAAGAAGGAGGGGGGGGGGGGAAGGGCGAGCTAGAAAGTTTAACACTAATTGACAATGGGGAGGGGGTATCAAGGCCAAAATGATGTCAATTTAAATTATATTTTTAGTTTTAATAAGCAGATTTTAACGGTGTTTACATCTACTAAATGGTATAGAAATGATGTTTTGTTCGTAGGGAAATAAATATTAAATGTGGGGAATTTGATATTATATTTTATTATATTATTTATAATATAATATTATAAATTAATATAACAAGTTTCCCAGAGACATTAAATAAATAACAACTAATAACGTAAAATAAAAATTACTATCGTTTTATTATTATATTACCATTTGACTGCGAATCAAATTATGTTAGAAATGTTAACTCTTCGTATATAAAATTCACAATCGTTATTCGCTCCCTAGCGGATTATAAAATGCGGTTCAAAGTAAACTCATAAATTTGTTATTTTTTGAAATTAAATTGTCGTTATTTCAAATACGAAACTCTAATTGCTCTCTAGTTGATTGTAAAACGTGATGCAATCCAAACACATAAAGTCTATTGAAAAATCGAAACGCTAATTTCTCTCTAGCGGGTTGAAAAAACACTTTTAAAAAGCCTGCGCCAACGATGAACAAAATCATTATTCTGATTGTGATGTAAACAATACTAATAAATTAATATCAAAATGTGGATAAAACCGCATTACTTAACTTATTGATGGTCTCGTATGGAAATGGTCATCTCGATAAAAAAAAGGCTAATATCCAGAAAGAAGTCCATAGTATATGGAATTCTTTAAAAGAAGAGAAACTGGTGCATAAGGATCTTGAATCAAGAGTAATGTATTTAATCAATTTATTTAATGAAAAGGCAATGAAGTTCAAGAGCAAGCAATTATCATTTTGGGCCAATACTCCAAAACAGTCTGCCCCCACGTATACTCCACTTGAATTTGACAAGAATTCCTCACAGTTTGTTGAGTCCACCAATGAGCGATCTGTTATTGATGATCAACAAAGTGCATTAACTTTAAGTTTGTTAACCACACTAAATCAAAAAAATGCAGGAACAGTGGCTTAAAATCGACTCATTTCTGAGATTGCAGCTTTAAATTGTGAACTCTGCTGGACTGAAGACTAGAAAGAGAAGTGTGTTCATTGCTGAAGCTGAAGAGGATGATTTGAAAAAGAAAAAGAAGAAACTAGCTCATCTATGTAAAGAATTGGCCAAAAAAAAGTATGATCAAGCTCAACAGAAGAAAACTAGAGAACTGAAAAAAGCTAGAATGGAGGAAATCTGCTTTTAGCATCCAGAAATCAAAGAAAAACTAAAAATCAGAAAGAAGCCTGGTCGACTGTCATTAGAAGTAGATCAACCTCTCTTTTGAAGGGAATTATGGATATTGCTTTCCATAGTTCGTCCGCTGATGAAAGACGTCGGTCAGAGGTTCTTCGGGTAATTATAGATTAGCTATGTTTGTTAATATCGTATTTGTTTGAATTTTACTCTTAATTAGTACTTGCACTATTGTAATTATTCTTGAAATGTTAACAACTAATTTCAAGATTTGATTTGAATAAAATTTAAGAAATAAATCCCGTTTTCTGTAATAATGTTAATTATATCCAAATATATTTCTTTATTGTTTAGAGCATTAAAACTCTCGACAAATTGACATTTGAGATAAACAAAATTGGATTTGCAATCAGCAGGAGCGCCATCTATACTCGTCTACTTCCGAGAAGTTACGGAACTTTAGAGGGCAAAAGGCACGTCAAAACAGTCCCTGATAGATTGGTCAGTCCTCAGAATGAATGCAGTTCAACTACAAAATATGTGGAAGAAGTTTGTTCTATTTTAGGGGCAGATGAAGTGTGTTGAATTAGCCAAGACGACAAGCCTAGAGTGCTAATTGGAATCACAGCAGCCAAAATACAGGCGCCGTTGTTGATGCATTTGGAGTACCGGGTAAATCTCCCGGACCACGACTGGGTCGTGGCTGCTAAATACAAGCTTAAACCATCTTTATACGCTGGAATGACGATCAAAAAAGATGGTCTCGGAAAAACAGATGCTGTTACTTATTCTGAACCTACCTATATTGCTGTTCGATCAGGAAAACACGCATCCTCGACCGCCTTTGCTCATGGATTAGACTTTCAGCGGCTCTTGGATATCAAAGAATTCGACTCTATTACCAGAGATCCTCAAACTAACATGGTTAAGCCTATCGTTGTGTTTAACGTCAATGGAGGACCCGACGAAAATCCCAGATGCCAGAAAGTAATTGAAATCGGGATTCACCAATTCTTGAAGAATAACCTTGACGCTCTTTTCATCATGACGAACGCTCCAGGCCGCAGTGCATTCAATAGAGCTGAGCGACGAATGGCACCTCTAAGTAAAGAATTATCTGGGGTGATTCTTCCGCACAAACATTACGGAACTTATCTTGAGTTCTCAAGGTAATTACATTGACAAAAGATAATTTGTAAAAATAATAATATATATTTTTAACCTATATTAACCAACATATCGTTTTAAATCAGGCAGGGCAATAGATGAAAATTTAGAAAAACGGAATTTTGGTTATGCTGGACTGGCTTTGGCTAATATTTAGTCTGATCTACAAATTGACGGTTATCCAACTATTACAGAGTATTCTGATCCAGACAAAGCAGAGTCAAGGAGCCTTTTATTACAAGATCAACGTTGGATTGCCGATCATCTTCGTACAAGTCAATATTTTACTCAAATTGTGAAATGTGAAAATCTTTCTTGTTCTCGGACTTTTAGAAGCTCTTACTTTACTCTAATTAGAGCAAGATTTCTTCCGCCACCTGTCCCTGTCACCAAAAAAAGAGACGGGCTTAAAGCAGTAGATGTCTCAAAAGGAGCAAAAGAATTGTTTCCATCATCCGTCTTTATGCTCATCGCATCAAACATTGATAGTATTCTTCCTCGTACTGTTAAAGGATTTCCAATTTTGCCGTATGATGCGTTTTGTCCATCAATTCAGTCTAGCCCAGCTGATTGAATCTGTAAAAAGTGCAATATACTTCTTTGCCTCTCAAGCTATTTTGAAAAAGCACGCTTCTATATATTCTTCTGCTATAAGACTCCTAATCAAAAGGGTCCAACCTGTTCGTACCGCTGTCAAGCGTCAGACAGAATTTTTGGCAGTCATCACCTTGCAGAAGAGTTCGGAAACTGCTTAATGGTTAGATGAAAATGAAGTTGATGCAACAAATTTGATTGTACCTCAAGAAAACGACATCCTTTTAGTGTGCGGAGAGCATTCACTACTTCTTTTTTCAATCGATAATCACTTCAACAACCCATTGGAAGATTATATTAAAGACATATAATACTATTTGCTTAGTTGATTATTTAATGAGATATCGACTATTATATGATATAATTTGATGAGATCTACTATTATATAAATGTATGATTTAGTCAGAAAAAAAATCAATGGTTTTTAAGCATTTTTATAGTTTTTTAGGGGGGAGTACACAAAAACTGACATCATATATAACGAGCGGTTGGCCAAAAATTGACAGTTTGACAAAGGGGGGAGGGGGAGTCGAAAAATTGAGAAAAAAACACTGACATCATTTATGGATGACCTCTAACTTTATTATAAAATGTTTTTATAAAAGTGTTTGTGAAATTTGTTTTTCCAATAAATATTTTCAAAACAAGCGATATTGTAGAGATTTTAAAATACTTTTTTTTGTTCGCTCATTTTCGTAAAAATTGTCCATCGGGTATCAACGGTGTTACACTAGATTTTAATGACGCAATAAAATTAGGTTTTTAAAATTAAACTAAATTACTAATTTGTAATTATGATAATAATTTATATAATATAACATTTTAAAACAAACAAGTTAAATTATATAACAACACATGTTTAATTTTTGTATATTATGAATGTTATATACCCAGCAAGCAATAGACGTCTTTTTGACCATCTTAAATTGCTCTAATTTTTATCTTTCGTAGATACGTATATTTTAGACTTATATTAGAGATCGAAAAGACGCTTGATTAGAGAGATACTATTTTTATTTTATTTTAGATGCATATTAGATGCATAAAATAGACTCATGCATAGATATATTTTTTTCATCTAAACTTAAGATGTCTTTAAGATGTCTTTTATAGATTTGTAAAAGAGAAAAAAAATTTTAACCCATGATAATTTAATAATAGGAGTAGTATGATTCATTTATGTAATTTTTGATGCCTTTTACTCAGAAAAAAAAGTTATTTCTTGAAATAATTTAGACGTTAAAAAAAAAATACTTTAGAATGATCATTAAATTGTTCTCCTAGTCATAAAACTTTTAACAAATTACCATTTATAAATCATTCCACCCATTAAAAAAAGAGGGAATGAATAAAACTTTTCGCTTTTCTTCTCATCTAAAATAGAATCATGTATCCCTTCCCCCCCCAGTCCAGGTGCAACACTGGCGCACCCCCTGCTCCGGCTATCGCAGGGGGCCAGCTCTGCATCAATCCCCCCGGTGATTATAAAGAGAAATAACCGGCATTTAAAAAACATGCGTCAGGATTGGTGGAAACTCACTTCAAGAAAGGAATGAATATTAAATGAGCTTTTATTATAGACATATATCACCAGGGGGCCAAAAATAACATTAATTTTTTATGCTAATTTTGAATTACTTAATAATTTTTTTTGTCATTATAAATATTTTGCCTTCTACTCCAATTTCAATAAAAGTGATTATTTAATTATAAAACAATCAGTTGTTAAATTAAATGAAATCATTATTAATATCAAAGTAGAATCCCTGGTAAATATAATTCTTTTCGTTTTATCAATAAACTACGTAGGGGAGGGTGGAGTAATATGAATTGTTGGGGTAATATTGATATATTCAATAAGTATGCATGGAGTAAGTTATCTATACATAATGCTAAAACGTGAAAATTACCAACAGTTTACACGCATAATTAGCTTCTCTTTTTTTTATGCATTAACAATGTTTATATTTGATTTACATGAATAGTTAGAATGTAAAACATTTTGTTTTGAAAAAAATAAAAAAACATTACGTTTCAAAACTTTTGTCTGTAGGCTTCAGTAATTTTACTTATCCAAGAATAATGATATAAATTTATTAGTTGGACCATCATGTAACAACATGTAAAATTTAATTTATAAGTTCTCTAACCCATATTGATAAATAAACAAAAATCTAAAATGAGGTAAAATGGATATACAGGTAAAATGATAGTGGGTTAAAATGGATATATATATAAAATATATATAATCCTATTAACATTATAGAATTTTGTTACAAAATCATAAGCTACATGACATTTATTTATATACTTAAGCTCACTTGCTTTTAAATATAGTATTATATATTTTTTCAGTAACATATAATAGTTTTATATAATGTTATTGAACTATTTACATTAAGATCATAATTCAAATTTGTTTTCTTTGAATAGCTAGGGTAAATATATTTTATTTTATTATCATATTTTACTTTATAATTAAACTATATATATTTTATATAATTAAAAATAATTTTATAATATTTTAGATAAAATAATAAGACTGAAATAAACTATCATGCGTAAAATAAAATATCAATGCAAGACTATTGGTACATACAATCATAACAAATTAATGACTGCCACACAGCTTGTTAAGGAAGAGAAGTCAGTATACAATGTATCAAAGTCTTCTGACCAAAAAGGGCAGATTTTTAACAGCTCAAGATGTTGTCGCAAGGTTGCAAGAAAAAGAGAAGAACAAAACTAAACAGAAGACTGTATCAGTAAGAAAAAAAAACTGCTAACCATAACCAATACAGTTTGACCTTTTAAATTCATGAAAAGCAATAAGTGTGATATATGTATCAAATATATTATGACTATCCGTATTACCCCACCAGTAGGGTAATATGGATATATGAAAGGTGTTGCTAAAAAAGGATTAGTAAGTTGGTTATTGAAAATATATTTATATTCTACTCGTGAAAATGCGAAATAACTTCATTGTAGCCGTGGTGCAGTGATTTGAGTTCTTTCTCAGAATCAAGAAGTCTGAGTTTTAATTTTTGCTCTGCCAAGATAAACTTCATTGGTAAGGAATAGTGTTCTATTATATATAGTTCTATTTAGTTAAATTGCTCTTCCACGTTAAACTTCCAAGTTAAATTGCTCTTCCACGGTACTTTGTGATAAGACCCTTAGTTCTTCTTAGAGCACCTTAACAACTAAAAAAAAGTCCACGTAGGCGATTGTAATTGTTGTATAGGCTTTCCAAGTTAAGTAGAATCTTTAAATTGTTAGTTTGCTCTTCTGTAGACATAGACGGCGTTTTTTGTATTTTCATCAACAACTATGGTTTTAAATAAAGTGGATCTTCACGGGTAAAATCTACTGTATTACTAAAATAAACATCCCATTCATCAATTGTTTTTGACATTTAAATGATCTTTCTCTTTTTTCAATTTACTTATTGACATCTGATTCGCCTGTAAATGGGCTGCCTTGTAATTTTAAACAAGCTAAGTTATAATATCTCTTTGACGCCTAATCCAATGCTTCCAGTTCTTTATACTAACCCGCTCTCTCTCAGTTGTTTCTGTCACTAGTTCCAACTGTTTTATATTTTTGTATAACTACTTTATATTTTTAAACGTTTTAACAATGAAACACATTTTCCGAAATATTTCTAAATTACATGAATTTGATTTTACAATGGTTTAGATATTTAAGCATATTACCACGAGGAATATTTGTTATCGACGGTATTTCCGAAGCCGATTACAATGAGTGCCACGCTGACGCTAAAATTCAATGTTATTTGTAATTGTTATTTCATTATTGTATCTTTTTCCAAACCCATATTACTTTTTTATTTTCTGTTTAAGAAAAATAGCTAAATTTTACTAAACTATTTGCAAGAATGATGCAATCATCAAACTTTTTGTATGTGTATTTATAAACTGCTTCTATGACAACAATGCAGTCAATCTTATTTTATGAAAATCTCCAAAAGATAATTTGTTGTTGATTTTATTAAAGAAAAGTACAAAAACAGCAATGAGTAAATGCATCTTTGTATGATAAAATTCGTCAATTACTGGGAGATTTCTAAAGAAGTTTATTAATTTTAATTATAAATCCAAATTTAATTTGCATAAATTATAACACAAAGTTGCTACATAAATTTTTAACATAAAATGCTACATAAATATTTAACATAACTTTATACGCAAAAAATACGCCGGAAAGATTTCTTGTTTTTAAGTTTTTTTGATATTTTTAAAATGTTAAAAATTGAAGTAGAAGATCAACAAAAAAATAAAAACGGGAGGCTGAATAAGTGCAAATTTCAAAAGTGCAAACTGGCATAAGTGTGAACTGGCATACGTATGAAGTGTCATAAGTGCGCCAAAAGAATTTGACATAAGTTCGAACTGGTATAAGTGCAAAGCAATTGAAAAAACTGGAATAAGTGCGAATCGGCATAAGTGCAAACTGGCATAAGTGCGCCAAATAAATTTGCAAACATTGCCATAAGTGCGTATTGGCATAAGAGCAAAGCCGCTGCAAAAACTGGCATAAGTGCGAACTGGCATAAAAGCAAATTAGCATAAGTGCGCCGAATAAAGTTGCATAAATTAACATATAATACTGGCATAAAAGCGAGTTGGTTTAAGTGCGAAATGCTAATTTGCACTTATACCTAATTGCACTTATGCCAATGTTTGCAAATTTTTTTGGCGCACTTATGCCAGTTCGCACTTAATAAGTTTTTGTACCTGCTTTGCACTTATGCCAGTTTGCCCTTATCCAAGTTGCGTCAGTTCACGCTTACGTCAACTTACGTCAGTTCACAATAATTTTGTTACAAACTAGCATAACTAAATTTTCATTTTATAAAACTATAAAACGTATAATACTTGATATTTGCGTTAACAGATAGAATTTGCCTCATCAATAACTATTTTTAGTTATTTTTAGTTTTGCTTGTATATTTTGATCTGGTGATACGCATTTGTAACTTGATTTTTATTATTATTTGTAAGTTAAAAAAAGACTGTGAAATCAGTGCTCATAAAGTTTTTAACATTTGGCTTTTGATACGTGAATTTGAAATGGGACATGGTAAGCGTTTAACGAATGAAAAAATAGCTACAATCAAAGCAGACAAAGCATACTTTGTATGCTTTGGTTGCAGCTATTTTTTCATTCGTTAAACGCTTACCATGTCCCATTTCAAAGATGCAGGCTTATCTAATCGGGAAATTGCAAAGAAAATTAAAAGATCTTTAAAAGTGGTTAATAACTACTTCAGGATTAGCGTTAGTTATGGAGCATACAAGGCTAGTGGTGGCAAACGGTAAATTGATCATTGTACTAAACGAGTTATTTTACGTAGTGCTGCTGCTCAGCTTATGACTGCATCTCGAATTTGTGCTAATTTAAAACTACCTGTAACTGTTCAACGTGTGAGACAAATCTTACACAAAGTTTCAAACACAGTTTGGAAAAAGCGCAAACCAATGCTAACAGTTCGTCATAAAGAAGCTAGATTACAATTTGCAAAAGAACACATTGGCAGGAAGAGTGGCATCAAGTTCTCTTTAGTGATGAAAAAAAATTCAATCTAGATGGTCCTGATGGCTATCAATGTTACTGGCACGATCATGGAAAAGAGGAAGAAACTCGGATGAATTTTTCGTAAATTTGAGGGTGGAGCTGTTATGGTTTGGGAAGATTTTTCCTTTGCTGGAAAACTTACACTGACATGGATTTCAACAAAAATGAATTCACAGGACTACATTGACTAATGAGAAATTGGTTTGTTGAATATTGTTAAGAACTGATGGGTAAAAATTTCACTATTCAAAAGACAATACTGCTATCCATAATTCAAATCTTACAATATCTTAGTTTAAAGAGAAAAAAATATTCACATAATGAAAAGGTCCGCATGCAGTCCAGATTTAAACCCAATTGAAAATCTATGGGGAATACTTTCTAGAAAGGTTTATGAAAATGGTAAGCAATTTGATTCCACATTGGAGCTGAATACTAGTATCAGAAAAGCTTGGAATGAAATATCTATAGAAACTACCCAAAATCTTGTGACTAGTATGTCACAAAATTTTGGGTAGTTTCTATAGATATTATATAGGTGTTCATTCAAATTGAATACTTTTAATTTTTTTCCCATTTGTAACATACCAATATATAATTTTTTTAACTGTAGTAGAAGATAATAAGAAATAAAGTGGATCTAATAATGGTTTCACTGCCATTTTTTTAAAATTAGAACGAAAAATGATGGCGAGGCTAATTCTGTTTTTTCCGCTGCAGTATTGACAAAATACAACGTGGTCGCATTGTGCAATTTTACGTGAAGAGTAAAAATCTCATTACAGTAAAAATATATTACAATATTTTTACAAGTGAATAAAAATTTAATATAAATTTTTTTTAGTGGGAAGTAAAAGTTTATTATTGCTTAAAAACCTAATTGTAAAAATCTCATACTACACCAGAATTTATTTAGGGTAAAAAAGTTCTCTGTATTATTTGGCTTGACAAAAGCGAATTTTGCATTTTCATTTAAGTTGCATAAAAGCTTTTATATTAAAAAAATTGAGTTCAAAGTTGAGAAATTGAGTTCCAAGGTCGAGATCAAAATAAATTAATTTTATTGATTTTTAAGGATGTTGGATTTTTCAACTATTTTTACAATATCTAATAAACAAAGTTAGGAATTTAATGTTATGGTCATAAAATGAAAGTTCCAGCATGGCAAATTGGCAACAAAATATATATATTTTTTTTAAACATCTTCGCTTCCAACAAGGCTGCAAGCAGCCACTAATTAAAGTTGGAAGTTACTGAAAGAGAAAAGATGAAGATTGTAGAACAAGATAACGATTGACAGATGACTTAAAAGATTGCAAATTATATGAATCAGGAAAGCAAAATGAAGGAAGTGAATTCCAAAAAATTGATGTTCGAGGAAAAAAACTAGACGAATAAGAGTTTTTATAGCACTTAGGAACAGTCACAGAAAAAGGATGACACTTAATTGAATGACGAGTAACACGAGAATGAATTTTAGTAGATGGCACAAGAGACGCTAGCTCTTTAGAGCAGTGCCCATTATAGTATTTGTAGAAAAGAGAAAGTGAAGCAACATTACGACAATGTGATAATGGTTGGAGGTTGGCTGCAAGAGCAGGTCCAACTATATTTACAATGCGTTTTTGCACCTTGTCTAAAAGAGAAAGGGCATCATTAGAAGATCCGCCCCAGATAAGGCAACAGTATTCCATACAAGGCCGGATTTGAGATTTATAGAGATAGAGAATAGAATCCAAAGTAAGAAAGTGGCAAGCTCGATAAAGAGATGCAACCTTAGCAGATGCTAATTTTGCAACTGATTTGATATATGTTTTCCAAGAAAGATTGGGAGTAAGAGTTAATCCTAGAAGATGAAGAGTAGGTGACTCATCGAGTACATCACCGTTCATAAATATAGGAAGATCTAAATTATTGCGATAACGATTGACTGAAAAAAATTGAGTTTTATCTGAATTAAAGTTCACCAGCCGCTGTGAGCCCCATGCTGTAGCAGAAGTAAGATCCTTTTCAAGCTCAAATGCCCCCTTCAAGCAATCAGAGGGTGTTGGTTTTTAATCACGACAAGAATAAATGGTAGTATCATCTGCAAACAATGCCACCTTAGATGTGAGAATATCTGGAAGATCGTTAATGTAAATTAAAAAGAGTATAGGGCCAAGTATAGAACCTTGAGGAACCCCTGAAGTTACTGAATAAGAGGTTACAGTAACTCTTAATAACTCTTCACCAACTCACTAATTTGGGAGTAAACATAAAGCAAATAAAAGAGCTAAAGTGAGAAAACAATTGACAAAAGATTTAAAAAGTTGTAAATTGTTAGAGACACAAAAATTGTGAGGTGTACCAGGTATCTGTGTACAGCAAGACATACAAGGTAACTGTTTATTGTATGATGTAAAATGTTTCTGCATACTACATGGTGTACAAGGTATCTGTGTTCTGAAATGTGTACAAGGTACTTGCATACTGCCAGGTGTACAAGGAAATAAAAAATTGATGATTGAATGTTTTTAGAGCATGTTACAGTAAAAGGATGTGGCTTAGCTGAATGACAAGTCACTATCAACCATGTAGTACATGTTGAAAAATGAAATAAATATAACCTTGTGACAATAAGACAAAAGAGTTACAGAGAAGAGTGTTGTCTATCGAGGACAACTTTTATGCTACGATTAGAAAGGAAGGATTCAATGATCTTAAAGATGTTACCGGATACACCATAAGAAGAAAGCTTATGGAGACGACCAGCGTGCCAAACTTTATCAAAAGCTTTTGAAATGTTAAGAGCGATGGCCTTAACCTCTCCACCTTCATCTAATGCACGATAAAACCTGTCAGTTATTAATGTTAGCAAATCAGCTGTAGAACGAGAAGATCGAAATTCAAATTGATGGTCAGAAAGTAAGTTATTAGATTTAAGATGAGAAATTAAGTGTTTGTTAATTAAAGACTCAAAAACATTGCTAATGGTAGGAAGAAGACTTATGGAGCGGTAGTTAGACGAATCAGATCGCTCTCCAGAATAGGAATAACAGATGCCGCTTTCCAGCAGGCTGGAAAACAAGACTCTGATAAGCACTTGTTCAATAGTTTTGAGAGTATAGATGACAGCTCCGGAGAACACTTCTGCAAGACAATAACAGGTATGTTGTCCGGGCCACAAGTTATAGAAGAGTCTAGGCAGGAAATCACTTTAGATACAGATGCTGGAGTGATATGAATGTCAAGCAATGGATCAACATGTTTGTTGGCAATATCAGGTAGAACGCAACTAGCGGAATCAAGAGATGATACTGATGAAAAGTTTTTAGCAAACAATTCGGCTTTGTCTTTAGATGAGGTGACAAAATCTGAACCATACAAGAGAGGTGGAATTATAGATTTGCCTATATTATTAATATTATTACAGATTCTCCAGATGTCACGAGAGCCTAATTTTTGAGAGAAAATACGAGATTTCATGACTTGAGAATAGCGGGTTTTGGCGTTAGACAAAACCTCTTTACAATTGTTTCTAGCAGTAATAAACAGACGTCTGTTTTCTGGAGAACTGTTTTGCTGATAAATATGGAAGTAACGGTTTCGATTGGCAATCGCAGCAGCACAGTGTGAGGAAAACCATGGAGGAGAGTGAGGCTTGACCTGGAATCGTTGAAGGGAATAAAAGATTCCAGCCTGAATCCACGAAGTTATGTAAGAAGCACATTTGTCGACAGGAAGACGAAAGACTTCTACCCAAGGGACATCACGAAGAAAATTACGTAAACAGTCCCAGTCAGCTTTAAGGTGGTTGTAAGAGGTACAATCATAGGGGGATTCAGATGATGAAGAAAAATGAGATAACAGTTAGAGAGATCAAACCTTTATTAAAAGCACCTAAGGGTGAATGCGGAGAAACTGAGCACCGACTAGGATCAGAAACAAGACATAAGTCGAGTATAGAAGGTAAATGATTCGGGTTGTCTGGAAAGCGAGTGTGAAAGTTGACTATTTGAGTTAGGGATAGAGCAAAGAAAAAATTGTGGGCTTTAATGCCTGCAGAGTCACTGACACTAGAACGAAGCCATTCAGTGTGATGAGCATTAAAGTCACCGACAACAACAATATTAGCTGATGGATAAAGAAAGTGGGCTTGGTCAATTTGATCAGAAATAATATCAAAAAAAGTACAGTCTTGAGATGGAGGAGGGCGATATAGAACAAAGAGAAAGGCAATAGAGTGAAGTGGTGCTAAATGAGAGCACATAAAAGAATAGTCTTTTGATTCAAACCTAGTTTTCCGACAAATGGGTGAATTCTTACGAATGTAAATGCCCAGGCCAAGCATGTGACTATTGGAGTCTTTACGAATTAGAGGCAGATAACCATCAACACTAAGATCACAAGATGAGACAGCCGAACTCAAATTAGTCTCACAAAGAGCAAGTAGGTCTGGTGAATTTTGCAAGAGATAAGACTCAACAGATGAAAAGTTACTTCGAAGACCACGAATATTAGTGAATTATAGGTTCAGAGAACTTGGTGATGATGATGGTTTTTTGTGTTTTATAGTTTTTGGTACTTTATTCATTTCTAAATTAGATTGAAGAACTTGACTCGAAGCATAGATAGTACTCAGAACACCGTTTAATAGCCCAAGCAATTGCCTCATTACTACTAATAAACCCTAAGTAACAAAGGGCTCCAAATGTGGCCTCCGCAATTCACACCAAAAGTACAAACAGGGACACCATCCATGCGCAACATGGCACTATTATTACTTTGATATTTTTTAGCTGTTGATGGTATCAGCCTCTCTGAGAGCTACCACAGAGTTCGGGAAACCTGACTACCAGCCGGCCTCAGAACCATAAAACTGAGTTTTAGAGCTGTACCCTCATTAGGAGATAATAGAATGAGTTGCCTAGTCATAAAAACAGAGTCACAAGCAAAACCCACGCAATATTAAATTTTGATCATAAATTGACAATTTAATTATTTATTATAAACATTTTTTCAAAAATGATTTCGTCCTCTAAGGCTTAGAATTGAATTTTCCAATTTTCAACATTCGTTTTAAAAATAAAACTACTAATTTATTCGAAAATTTTCGATGTTATTCACGTTTATTCGATAAACAACTACTCCAACGAAATTATTTCAATTAAATATTTAAAACTTTTGAAATATATCATATAAAACGAAACTTTGATGTCAATTTTTTAACATTTGTTCCGACCTAATCTTTAAATTGTTTGTTTACTTTAAAACAAATGTGAAATTATTTTTCATTACAACCGCTGGGGGGTGGCAAATATTTTCACCTCCAATTTGGCGGCCGCAGCCAGTTGGGACGCAGAAACCACTGGGAGCGGTCTTCAAAGCATTTTGCCTCAAGTATTTCTTCTGGAGGCGGTCACCTATGGCTTTCTCCTTCCTATTGGCATCGGTCTCTAAAACATTTTGTGTCCAAAAAAAACCAATGGCTCCATCCGCCAATAGAAAAGCGAAAGCCACTGGAGTCGGAAGCCAGAACATTTTGCCGCTAAAAACTTATCGGGAGGCTGGAAAAAATGGTAGTTTTGATCATTTTAATTTTAAATAAAAAAAAGTTTAAAAATAAATATAATTGAGAAAAATGAAAAATTTCCACTTTTATTACTTGTTTCCGATTACTTTTCCTATTACTTTTTTCACTTTCTACTTTTCCTATTCCTTTCTTCGGTAACTTGCGAGGTGACCACAGTTGAAAAATACCAGGCGCGTGCAAAAAATAAATTTATGGAATTTAAATGGGTTTTTCTAAAAATTCGTTTGAACCAATATTTTTAAAAGTTTATTCATATTAAAATAGCATATGCAAAAAACTAAGTTATGAAAATTATTAAAAATATTTGCATTTTTACATCACAAATTTTTTTCGTAAGAATGAATTCAATTCAACAAAATCTTTTTCAATTTTTCTGCGAATACTGAGCAGTTATTATTTCTTAAATTAGATTTAACAAAAAAAATGGTTGCCAAATTTTCATTGTAAGTTCCCTTCGTTTTAAATATCATCGGCAATCAAAAACATTCATTCTATAAAACCATTTTTACCTGGCAAGCATAAAGCAGCACCCACCAATTTTAATAAATTGTTGTAAGGAACCTGATTGTCTTTGAAATGAGAACTCATCGCTTTTCACATTAAACAGGCTGTTCCAAGAAGAAAGTTTGCCTTCGTGCAATATAAATTAATTCTCGGAATTTTGTGAAACAATTTATTGTCATCGAATATTGTCATTGACTTTTTCAAAATAGTTTCAATAATTTCACTCTATTCAACTTTACAGTTAAGTACCATTTAAAAACTTTAATCTGATTAAAGTAACGTTTCCATTCATCTATATAATTTATCAATTTATCTATATATTCTATCCATTCATCTATATATTCTTTGGTAACTTGCAAATGCTGTCTTAAAATGAAATTTATAATTCTTTCTTCTTTTCTAGATTTTATCCGGTCCTTCAAATCCTTTAATACAACAACTTCAGCAGCAAAAATACTATCTTTCTCAATTTTTTTACCATGTTGTAAAATACAATGGCTTGACTGTGAACAAAAGGTAGAACTATTTCTCGAAATCAAAAAAACAAGTATCACCTTTAAACAATTTTCTACTCTTAAAAAGTATGATCTTAGTGGCTGATATAACTTAAGCACTCTTTCGGTAGCTCAAAGTAAGGTCAACCAAGGAACCTTTGAGAATCCTAAAATTTTACACCGGCCATTTTCGCAAAAATTTTCAAAACTAGAAACTCAAACAACAAGCTGTAAAAAAAAAAAAAAAGAGAAAAAGTTTCTTATTGTCCTCTAATTTGGATGTTTTGTTCAAAAAAAGATGATAAGCAAATAAATAGAATTCACAAAAAATCTCTGAGTATAGTCTATAAAAGATTTGATTTGTCTCTGGACAAATTATTAAATTTTGATAATAGTCCAAGAATCCATCTAAGAAATTTGAGGTTTCTTATGATGGAAGTTTTTAAATCTATTAAATGTCTAAATCCAATATTTATGAAAAATTTTTTACGTTAAAAAATCTTACGTATAAACTCCGTTATAGCAAAAAACTCATTCTACCTCCTAAAGGCTCTACATATAATGGTTCATGCTGTACGTTATATAGAGCCACCTTGCTCTGGAACACTCTAAGTAGTGAGACCATATCCTAAAAAAGTCTTGAGGTTTTCAAAAAACAAATCAAAAATTGGTATGGTAGTAGTTGCGTTTGCAAAATTTGTCGTTTTTAAAATTTTGTTGTATTTTATACTGACTTATATTTTTAGCTAAGATTGTATTGTTATAAATATTTTTTTTAAATTGAAGCAATTGTAAATTTTTATAACATTTTTTAATTTTTAATTTTTTTTTGAAACAATTGTAATTTTTTTTTATGACATTTATATGTGTGTGTACTGTCTATAGTTAAATGTGTTGATTTAAATTAGTTTTAGTGTTAACTAAAATTTTCACGTATATATCAATGAGGCATCAATTTATACAATCAACTACCATAAAAGAAAGTTCAATGAAGCTGTAGATAACTTCAAAGAAATCAATTCTGAAAAAGTAGCACCAGGACAAGGAGGCTAATTTTTGGAGAATATGGAAGACTCAACACAACCATTATCAGTTATTCCAGATGATTTGATACTGCTACATGAAGCTTTCAAAACACTCAAACATTCAACCAAAAAGTACTTATTTTATCCCTTATACCACCACTACAAAAATAAACGAAAGAATATCTTATGAAAACTTTTAAATGTAAGTAAGACTATTTAATTTAACAGCACCTGATTTATTATTTTTTATCCTCGAAAAAATAGTTAACTTTCTTTTTTTAGCTACACAATTGATTTGGCCAGAAAGCAAAGAAAGGAGAAACAGAAGCACTTACATTTAAACAAAACAAGAAATTAACTCGTTAAAAAATGAATATGAACCTTGCAAAACGCTTCCTAAGTTATTTACATTTGCACTTATTCAAGATAAGGTTTATGAGACAAGCAAAATTACTTTAACCGATAGACATCAACAGGTACATTATTTACATACAACTCCTTTTTCTATCATGCCAAATTCAGGTATTTGAAATTAAATATAATGTGTTTGATGATTTCTGATGCCATTTGCAAATCGATCATATTGTATGCTTTGACGCACCGCTTCTTATGCCTTGTTTCCAAGAATGAGTATTTAAAATATCAATAAATTATTCTAAATATTATCTTATTCTATTTTAAATATTTATTTTTATTTCGTAGATATTACCTAAAGCTATTCTAACAATAGCAAAGTGGCAAACCATAAACTCGTATCAAAGCTATTGTAAATCAATAAACCAATCTGTTTTATCAGATTCATCGCTCTGGAAAATTCCTAAATCAATTAAACCAAGCTAACAGCATTCACTAGCAGGCCTTGATTATACGACGTGTGTAGACATAAATGAGTTTATTTTTATAATGAAATGTGATGCCATTGCGTCCACACATGAAAGCAAATTTAAAGATATAGAAAGACGTTTAGAAAAGGCAAATAGGTATTTAAAGACTACGCATGGTTTGTATTGCATAGAAAAGTCAATTATTACTTCAAACTGTATCAACTGTGATTTGAGTAATTCTAAAGATAACGAATTTAAAACTTTTTAACACTTGCTCGTCGCATCCGGAAAAGTGTGATGACTGCACGTTACCTGGAGAATGATTGCCTGTTACCTGCACGTACCTGTTACCTGCACGTTACCTGGAGAATGATTACCTGGAGAATGATTACACGTTACCTGGAGAATGATCTAGAGATGATTGAAAATCTAATCCAGAATCTTCCTGAAATGAAGAGAAAAAAGAGCTTAAATACGACACTCTCAAAAATATTGAATCTATATATTCTTGAATGAAGCATATTCTTCGATACGTACAACAAAACAAAACCAAAAAAAATGCTATGAGCCAAATTAACAAAGAGACCATCTTATGGTTTAGTGGTTGGTCTCAAAAAATACTTTCTGTTGAGTTCAGAGAAGTACAAAAAATGTCAATGCATATCTGCTTTGTTTACAAAAATGATGTTGGTGAATTAAAGAAAAGAGTATATTACACAATAATACAAAAAAGTGATCAGGATGAAAGAGACACTTTATGCGTTGCTGACCATGTAGTTGACCAGTTTACTCAAGATATTCAAAGCGTAAAACAGATATACAAAAAAAGTGATAATGGTGAAAAGAATATAGTTATTACAACTATTGCTAAAAAACAAAAGCCTTGAAATTAAATTGCATGTTAGGTGGAGGGGGTAATAACTTAGGCTTTTGTAATGTAAAATGATATAGTTTGCTTTTTTATCCACAACTAAATTTTATAAATCATTATCTGTTTTTATTTTAGGGTGCTATTCAGCTAACTCAGTTGCCGAAACGTTGTTTCGTATTTGCAAGGTGAAATGCGTACACCTCTTAAGATATTGTTACAATGACTCACAAAAAGGTAAAGTCAAATGTGATCGCAAAAGTGCTGTTGCTAAGAGATACATTAATGCATATATCAACGTTCTACATCAGCCCAGGATATTAAGAAAGAAATTTTGTTTTTGGAGGTCCAAAAGGTTCAAAAGTATCAGTGGTTGAAATTAGGAAGTTAAAAAGTAAATGATAGCAAGATAACGAATATCAGTTTAATTCATTCAATTTCATATAACGATAATGAAATGACGCTATAGCAATACTTTAATTGTGGTAAAGGTAAAACAGTTCAGTTTTTAGGATTTGAATTTGTTTTTAGTTAAACAGAGATAGAACCTTTTGATGGTGGAGAAATTTTTACAGCAAATAGAAATCAAAAGAAACGAAAAGATAGCTGTCTTAACACTGGTGAACTGTCACTGCAGCGAGCCGTTGTGTCTTTGTTACTGATATGTTTTTTGATACTGAAGTTGACCTTCGAAGCCATCAGAATGAAAATGCACACAGCACCCAAAACAAAAATACATCAGTGGATTCAGTTTTATTACATCTTGCTGATTTGCTTATTTGTTCGTCTAACTCCAAATCTCTCAATGGAGTTGATGCCAAAGCGATAGTTACTAAAAATAAATTTAAATTTGAGCGCAATAATAATATTACAGGTGGGCTATATCTATACGTAAGCATATAAGATTTACAATTCAGCAGAAAGATTTTTTATATAAAGAGCTTATAGCTGGAGAAGTAACAGGACATAAAACAACACCAGAAAAAGTTATCTTCAAAATGAGGACGATGAAAGATAAAAAAAGTGTCAAATCATATAGTCCTACTCAATACCTTAGTCGACAGCAAATTCTCTCTTTAGCAGAATGTCCAAAAAATACCAGCAAGGTTTGCTTAAAAAACTTGAACAAGTTGAAGCTATTGAGGACTTTACAGAAGAATTAGCAGAAAACGTATTTGCAAATGACATTGAAAGTATAACTAACGAGATTTTAGCCAATGTTGAAAAACTAAGTAATGTAAACGCTAGGAGTTTTGAAAATCAATTATTTTTTTACTTAATATATAAAACTTGATACTATATTCGTTTGTAAAAGTTCAACACTTCCTCTCATTTCAAACAACTTATTAAAATTTTTAAATTTCTATCATTTCAAACAACTTTTTTAAATTGTGCGGCCGTGGCGCAATGGTTAGAACGCTTGCTTAAGAAGCATGAGATCCAGGTTCGAAACGAACTCTGGACATATACTCGCATCACGGTAAGAAAGGTACTCGCATCACGGTAAGGTCTGTGACAAGACCGTTAGGACTTCTTGGGGCACCTAAATATCAAAATAAAAAAAGTATAATAAAAAAAAAAATGCATGCAGAGGCGAATCTACAATTAAAATGAGGGGAGAGGGGGGGGGGGAGGAAATCCTTAAAAAGTACCGACTGGCTTCCCAAAAAAAAAAAGGCCCTCAAAACAAAAATATAACCGACTGAATAGTGTTAAATACCCGACTAGCCGACTAAATTCGTAAAAAACCGACTATAACTTGAAAATCACCTTCCTTGGGGAGGAGGAGGTGTGTAACATCCCACCGTAAAATCGCCTCTGACTGCATGAAGTTGCTACATCGAAACATGGAAAGCTTAGAAAAAAATCAACGTTTTATAAAACTTTAAATCGCTTTGATAATGAGTCCGGTTATCTAATAGCTTTATAGTGGGTTATTAATTTAACTCACAAATCATTGATAGTTTTTTTAGAGTTTTATTAAATTAAAACACAGTATATATATATTTAATTAGCTTAATATATTAATATAGTAGTTAATATATTAAGCTAATTAAACATAGTAATTAAATATATCAACAGCACCATTATAGAAGGCAAATAATCATAATTAGTGGTTAAAGAATAAAGTTAATACATAAAATGTAGTAAATAAAAAAATAGTAACATCACTAATAATGTCCTTTAGTTGTTTATCTACATTTTTGTGGAAATGTAGATAAATGTAGATTTTTTAGAGTTTTATTAAATTAAAACACAGTATATACAGTAGTGGACAAAACATTTGCAACCAACATCGAACAATGCTAAAAAGTGTTCCTAATTTAACATGTTTTAAAAACGAAACGAACTATACTACCTCAGCAAACAGTTCAGGAGTCTGGAGTCATAGCATGCCATGACATGAGCAATCAGCTGACAGGTGACAGCATACAGGCAGAATTTCGTTGACAAGTGCCATTTTGCAGCGGACAAAACAAGTGCAACTTTTTTGGTTTGTTTCATTTTCTTAAGTCTGGTCCGTGTCAACATCACGGAAGTTTTTAATAATTAAAGGAAGTATCCAGAAGTTTCCAGAAGTTTCCAGAAACTTCCAGAAGCTTCCAGAAGTTTCCAGAAGAAGCATCTGGAAGTATCCAGTAGCATCCAGAAATATCCAGAAACATTCAGAAGCATCCAGACGCATCCAGAAGCTTCCAGAAGCATCGAAAAGAAGCATCTAAAATCTTCCAGAACAGGTTCACACAGGTTCATTTTACTATATAAGAGACGTAAATCGACATGTAATTCAGTCAGTATATGGAAGTCAATCAGTCAGTATTATCAAGACAGTTTATCGAAGTGAGTTTTATCAAAGTGTTTTATCGAAGAACATCAATACAAGAAGTGAAATACAACAAGTGTTTCATTACATCAATACAGTACACATCCAACCAAGACGTTGTGTTCCGCAGAGAATTATTGTATCATTACAGGGTAAATGTAACACGGTAAGCCTTGAGAAGCGTGATTATTTATTTTTATTATTTTTATGACTTCAAGTGCAAAAATGGCTCCCGACAGTCTTGGATTGGAACTAAGAAAGAAATTTGGCGATTACGTTAGTGGAATGTCACAAAAAAGTATTTGTGATAAATATCGCGTGAAAAAATGGGCCGTATCAAGACTATGTTCCAAATATCGTTCTACGGGGAAGTTGGCAGCAGATAACAAAGGTGGAAGACCACGTTCCACCATTTCTAGAGAGGATTCTATGATCGTCAGATCCGTCAAGAAGGATCCCTGGATATCATCAGTCGAGATACAAAAGCAATTAGAGCTGCCTGTATCAGACCGAACAATCAGACGACGTGCTGTTGAAGCCGGATTGTTTTCTCGACGCCCTGCAAAGAAACCGCTGATTTCACTAAAAAACCAGAAGAAAAGACTCCTGCTTGCTACATCTCATATTGACTAGAATGTGCAGAAATAGCGAACTGTCCTGTTCAGTGATGAATCGAAGCTCAACATCATTGGGAGCGATGGCATTTGCCGTGTACGTCGACCGGCCGGAAAACGCCTCGATTTACGTTACTGCCATAAGACCGTGAAGCATGGTGGAGGCAATGTAATGGTCTGGGGATGTTTTTCTGCTAACGGTCTAGGTCCAATACATCGAAACGATGGAATAATGGACCGTTTCATGTATAAAAATATCCTGAAAGATGTTATGTTACCTCATGCTGAATGGAATATGCCAATAAAATGGGTTTTTCAGCAAGACAACGATCCGAAACACACTGTAAAAGTAGTCAAACAGTGGTTTCAAGACAACCACCTATCGATGGATTGGCCGCCTCAATCTCCGGATCTCAACCCTATCGAGAACCTGTGGGAGATCGTCAACCGCAGAATTAATCGTGAAGGTGTTCGTAATAAGGATCAACTGTTTGAACAAATCCAAAAGGCCTGAGCAGCGATTCCAAAAAGTTTCATTGATCACCTGATCGAATCTATGCCTCGAAGATGCAAGGCTGTGATCGACAACAAAGGATTCGCCAAGAAATATTGATAGCGAAATACAGCTTGGTCAACATTTTGTCAAGTTGCACTTGTTTTGTCCAGAAGGAAATCAACTTTTTTTAATACTTTTGATTAATTTATTAATTTTCGTGTACAAATAATGAACTTTGTGATGAATAAAAGTTGAAGAACTTTGTCTCTAAACAGTTACATAGCTATTTCTCTAAATTGAAAAAATGCAGCACTTTTATATAAAGAAACTAAATTTGCATTATTTGGTCGCACTCGTTTTGTCCGATACTGTCTATATTTAATTAGCTTAATATATTAATAGTAGTTAATAGTAGTTAAAATATTAAGCTAATTAAACATATTAATTAAATATATCAACAGCACCATTATAGAAGGCAAATAATCATATTTAGTGATTAAAGAATAAAGTTAATACATAAAATGTAGTAAATAAAAAAATAGCAACATCACTAATAATGTCCTTTAGTTGTTTATCTATATTTTTGTGGAAATGTAATTGGGAGTAACCAAAAACGAATAGTATATACCAGCTATAATACATTACATAACTGGAATTTACCATTTGAACATCTGTATATGGATTTTTAGAAAGCAAATTATGCCAAAAAATTAAAATTGTAACGTTTTGGCATTTTTCAGCGACATGTAAAAATTGTTATTTTGTTGTTTGAGTCAGTTTAATCCAAACACATTTCCACGAATTAGAATTACTTCAAAATCATTATAATTTCAAAAATATAAGCAGAATATAATTATATTTCATAATTATATTCTAATATAATTATATATCAGAAGTAAAAGTGAAATAAGTAGTTATTTTACAATTATATTTTCAGGCAAATACTTTTTTCGCTAACAAGCAAAATTATCAAAGTCATCCCAAAGGTCACAACATCACCCAACATTACCATCACCGACACCCAACCCATACCATCACCACACCCAAAGTCACATTAAAATCACATCAAAGTCATTTTTACGGTAATTGTTGAAAACGTCATAAGTCATACAAAAAAAAAATCATTAATTTTGTGGTTTAAAGATAAGTTCTCAACTATTAAGAGTTTAACAATAAGTTTGGCTTTTTTTGAAAGTTCTGACTTATGGTATTTGTTTTATTTTCATTTTACATTAAAAAAAAAAAATGTTGAAGTGCCTATTACTAAGTTTTAATCAAATTGGTTTTTAGACCATCCGCAGCTTACTACTAACTCTCGCCCCGTTAATTAATTTCGAAGAAAATAAAAGTTTAAATGTAAAATCTTTTTAATGTATGTTAAACGCGCAGACTTAACTAATTAAATCTAAGTAATAACATAAGTATCACTATCGTGACATATACGCAAAAAATTTCTACCACTGTTTTGATGTTTATTGGAATTTTAAACTTTTCGATATATGTTATATTTATAGCATCAAATTGATGCTATTGATGATCAATAGAACTTTAAAAATGTTTTATTTTGTATTTTAGAAAATTGGAAAAGATTTAAAAAATAAATAAGAATTAATACACAAGCAACAGGATTTGAATCCTCGCATTGAACTTTGGAAGCGCAGCGTATTTTGCAGAGCAACCTTTTTGGTTGGCACACTAACCTGCCAATTTTTAACACTATTTAATAATAATAAAAAAGACGGAATAACTTTATAAAACGGCAAATAAATGCCAATAAATTAAAATGAAGAGAGATTTTGCCGCTATGTAATTTTTAAATAAAAACAAAACAAAGTAACAATATCTAAAGAAATTTAAAAGTAACAATATCTAAAGAAATTCAAAAATGCTTTAATTTGTATTATAAAAAATTGAAAAAGATTTTTTTTTTTTTAAATGTGGTAGCTTAAGAACTTGAACCAGGGCGAATCACTTCAGAAACGCTGCAAGCTAACCACTTCGGCCTCAAAAACGTATTGTTCGGCAAATGTTTTAACACTATTTAATAAACAAAAGACTTTACAAAACGACAAAT
Organism: Hydra vulgaris; assembly: GCF_038396675.1. Classification (NCBI taxonomy): domain Eukaryota; kingdom Metazoa; phylum Cnidaria; class Hydrozoa; order Anthoathecata; family Hydridae; genus Hydra; species Hydra vulgaris. Next base: position 40,575,907 of record NC_088930.1, read on the forward strand.
AAACGTTATAAATCAAGTTTAAGGATATGTTGCCACAACTCAGTTTTCAAGTAAAAGTAAAACGGCAAAACTTAATATAGCTTTAGCATTGCTTAGTTTCAAGTTTACATAAGTTAGATATTTGCATACATTTTCGTTCATATTTTCTTATAAAAAAAAGTGCTGGGACTCTTTCTCACCATTATTTGATTGTAATGGCTGCCGTGAGTTTTGTGTAAAACACTGACGAATGGGTAACGGCAGCATTAAAAATATTATAGGATATATAGGATAAGCTGCAAATCATTGTTTATAATAAGAGTCAGACAAAAAAGACGTTACAAAGTGAACAAAATTTGCGTAAAACGAGAGCATTTTATCGTTGAAGTTAAAAAGTATTATGAAATAATACTTTTGACTTCTTATTTATAGTTATTATTACTATTTGTTTCTTATTTATAGTTAAGTAGAGCGGCCGTGGCGCAGTGGTTAGAGCGCTTGCTTTAGAACCAAGAGATCCAGGGTTTGAAGAGAGCTTTGGGCATATTTTGCGCCATTAATAAGAAAGGAGGCGTGAACTTTCTATTTATGTGCTCTTCTGCGTAAAAAAAAGTAAATTCATTCATTAAATAATAATAAAAAAGGAGGCTTTTAATAACAACAAAAAAATATTTTTTATAACTTTAATTTTAAATTAAAATCACTTGTATATTCAAAACCAGCATTTAAATCGCTTCTTTTGAGTCTCATATTGGCATACGTGTATAAAAATTTCTCTAATAGTAAAGGGCCCTTCAAAAATTGTAGGATTCTAGTGGAACCTCAAGAACTCTAAATCCAAAAATATTTCATTAACTTTCTTTTATAAATATCAGATCATCATTCGTGTCTCGTACCCAAAATACTTTAGAACAGACACTAAATTTTACTTCGTGATGTAAATATTTATTTTAGTGTTTTCTTTTGTTACTTTAAAAAGAAACAATAAATATTTATTTAAAAACAAATTTCGGACTCACCTTGACTTATGCACTCTGAGTAAATTAATTTTAATAACAAAAGTAAAATTTTATTTAAATGCTATAGTTAAACTATTATCAGATGGCAAAAACAATTAGTCGCAACAAGTATATATTAAAATACATCAATTCACATGCCATACATTTATTTCACAAGACTATGTATGTTTTTATACTCTTCGATAGATTTCAAATTTAATCTAGTGATTTTAGTGTTAAAAAGCTATGATCCCAAAAAATTTTCGAACCCTCTAAAATATTATAAATTAAAATTTAAATTCTGCTGATAAGTTTTAATTTAGTGTGGAAAAGCAATAACATAAAACTTATAGCACAAACATTTAAGATTTTAGGGTATTGCTGGGCACAGGTTTTAGGGTTTTGCTGTTTCTGAGATATAATAATTGCAGTTTTTTACAAAATATTTTAATTTTATTTAAGCATAAAGATGCTCAAGTTTGAAATTTTCCTAATGTCTAGAAGTCACCTATCTTAAATAACAAAAAAAATGCCACCGCGATTCATAGCGCAGTTCAACGTAATATATTCCAAACTTAATATATAGTATTGCATTTTTGGATTACCTCTGTGAAAACAATCAATAAAAATCGTCAACAAGTTACTGTCTTTGAGTTATTTTTTTTCAATACTTTGTGGGTTTATATTACAGCTGGCAACCCGATTGGTCAAAAAATAATCGTTTTCAAAAGCCGACGCGTCAGTTTAATATATCAACAGTTTATAATCTGCAACTACAATGTGTATAATTAAGAAACGTGACATAAGACGTTAACAACAGCTTAATAACAGAAATTATAAGAGACCGGGTAAATAAAAAAATGCAATTGTTTTTATTGAGTATTTTTGGAGTAAATGCTCAGCTTTGCGATAATAAAAGTTTGAGCAATTTTGCTCACATTTTTATTCACGTAAAGCTGAGCAATTACTTCAAAAATGCTGACAAAAAGCAATTACTTTTTTTTATTCACCCTATGGCGTCTAAACGACTAACGTTTTAGAGACTTTTAAAATTTGTCAATCAAATTACGTTATTAAATTGTCTCGCAATTGTAATTGAAATAATCCCAGTGAAAAATTTTTTAAAATAATTTGTTTAAAAATCAATAATGCTTCCTTTTGTCTTTTATGATAGAAGGCTTTTAACTTCCATATAATGTTTAATATCACGATGTAAAGGTAAGCAGGTTAAGGGAGGTTGAATTGGCCGTAAATTTAGAGCGTAAAGTTTTTTTGACTTAAATCTCTTTAGGCACATAGCCGATTTTTTATAATAAATTAAAGCTAACTTGTTATAATGAAGTTATAAAATATCGATATAAAATAATCTAAAACATTTTTTATTAAAAATTTATCCAAAAACGCTCAGTAATTGCTAAGCTTTACTTAAATAAAAACTTGAGCAAAATTGCTTAAGTTGTTTTTCACGTAAGCTGACCAAAATTTCTAAGTAAAAGCAATTCCTTTTTAATTCACTCAGGCCTTATGTTTCAGGTATCTTGGTGTGTAAACTCAACAGACTATTTTGTAAACTCAACAGACGTTGATGTGTAAAGTGATGTTTAATTGATGTTTACACTCAACAGACTATTTTTTAATGTCACAAATACGTAAACATTTATTTAAGGTTAAATAAGTATACTTGTAATGTCAAATTTATAGTTACAAACAAAGTTTCAAAATTTAGTCTATATGCTGAGATTGTTGGGTGATAATTATAACCTATATCATCAAATTTAGATTGGTTATAATAAATTAACGGAATAACACATAATGCAATGTATTTCGTTTAAACTATACAACAAACAGATAAAAAAGAAAGAAATATAACAAAAAATTTTTAACTTACTTTTTATTAGTTAAAATTGTTTTTTACTGGTTAAACTTTATTTGCATTGTTTTAAATAAGTTATGCAGTTAAAGCAAGTGCGCCGTGAAGAATTTTCAAGTGTGGTATTTTATCTTATAAAAGAGATCACACAATACCGATCAATTGTTTTTTTTACAATAGATGACGACGCTATTTATAATAGATATCCATGCAGTTCTGAAATATTACCGGTAATTATATAGCTGATTGAAAAGTAGTTAAACACTGGCGCGTAACCAGGAACAAAACCATTCTTTAATAAGTTTATTAACTATTTGCCACATTTTTGCTGATAAATAAGTTCTTATTGTTCCTTCAATGGAAGTTGTTGCATTCTATGTTAACTATGTTTTTGAGCTTAATTGTCCTCAAAAATTGTTGCATTGGTGTTTGCATTGCAAGATAAAAATCCATATAGGGGTTGTCCATTAATTACGTAACGTTCAAGGGGGTGGGGGTAAAGGAAAGGGCTAGCGGTTTTGTAACCACACCTACAGGATTTATTATAAGAAGGTTCCTGCCTTTCATTGTTTACAAAATTGATGAAAAAAACGCTCAAATAAAAAAAATTAAACAATCAAGTCAAAGTGTCAAAAATTGTCAAATCAAGTCAAGGAAAAAAATTGTCAGATTTTGTGGTGAGTTTGCTGATACCACAAAGATCTATAGATACACAGTTGCTGATATCACAAAGATCTATAGATACACATTTGCTGATATCACAAAGATCTATAGAGACACAGTTTGCTGATATTTTTATTTTTTATTTTTTTTTCATTAACTATTATATTTCGCCGTTTAATAAATATAACAGTTTCCATAAATTTACAATTAAGTTAATGGCCGGAGCAAGAAGAAGGCATTGATTTGCCTTATCGCCGAGCACCGTGTTATAGTTTATAATTTTTACAAAGTTGTTTCAAAAATATATAGTATAAAAGAAATTGTTTACAAAATGTTTACAAAATATATAGAAAAAATAAAGTAAGATATCGTTTAATACATAATATCATAAATAGATTGGGTAAAAGTAAGAGTGAATATATAAAACTTTATATAAAAATATATAAAAGATAAGATATCGTTTAATACATAAATATATTGGGTAAAAAAAAAGAAAGTGAATATATAGAGACTTTTTTTTCCGGAAACAATGTTTGGGAATCTTCTCCACAAAAGTGGTCCGCGATTCTGAATTGAATAAGAATTTTGTTTAGAACAAGATTTTGGTTTAACAAAGTTGTTTGCGGAAAATCTTGTGGCATATTTATGGTGTATTTCTTTAAAATAAGTTTCGAATATTTTGGGGGAGAGTCCATATTTTGTTTTATACATGAACTGTAGAACGAGATGGATATTAAGTTTGAAAATATTCAGGGCATCAATTATACGTAAAAGAAGTTCACATGGAATCGCTCTACCAGCTCCAAATATGATTCTAACAGCATGTTTTTGCTTGCTATAAAGTTTTTTTTAGTCTAGTGAGATTAGTACTTGCCCACATGATGTTGCCGGTAAGTTAAGTAACTATGTATAAAGGAAAAATATAAACTTTTTAAGGACTTAAAATTGAAGAGTGGCTCAACTCTATTGATAATGCTATTGTTTTTTAAGATTTTTTTTTTTTATGGAATTTATATGAACTTTCCAAATAGATTTTCATCAAAGTTCACACCTAAAAAATTTACAGACATTTGCCTTTTGATGTTAGTTTTATTCATCAAAAGATTGGGAAGAATAAGTGGTATTTCTTTTGTTTTGCTTGGTTTGTGGAAAAGAGAAAATTTAGTTTTTTGAACATTCAAAGACAATTTGTTGCATACAAACCATTCATTTACTTTATTTAATTCTTCATTTACTACTGTAAACAGTGTTTCAATATTTTTGTGAGAATAAAAGACTCGAGTCATCTGAGAATAAAATAAAATTTAATAGGTTTGATGTTGAAGACAAATCATTTATGTATAGTAAAAAAAGTAAAGTTCCAAGTATAGAACCCTGTGGGACTCCACAATTTACAGTTTTTTTGGTCGTTTCTAAATTTTCATATTGTATATATTTTTTTCTGTTTGAAAGTTAATTTTCAAACCAGAGTAAGTTTGTCTCCTTTATTCCGTAATATTCCAGTTTTTTTATTAAAATGGATGATTTACCGTATCAAAAGCTTTCGACAGATCAATCAAAACTCCTAACGTAAAACAGATATCTAAAAGATCTGAATGGAAAGCGATTTATGTAAGTCAGAAGAGCAACAGAAAATCACATGATCAATAGCTTTGATTAAGGTACTTCAAATTTTTTAACCAATATCAAGACTGAGCAAGGATTTTACGACTCAACCGAGGGTCAAAATCTAAATGACTTTAAGATCAGTGAATGACTTGATAGTGCTGATAAAAAAGATCAAAGAGATGCAGAATATACTCTTTTACCTTTGAGAAAATAGAAACCGTCTTTAACAAATTTACTCGAAGTATCAGCAAACCAGCTCTCAGAAGTTAAAGCATCTGTTGCAGACAGATACTGTTTATCAGTTTGCTAACAACTTCTATTTCATTCCACTATCATTTGCAAAAATGGAGGTCAAATTAATGGCGTTTTATGTCAGTATCAACTGTACACCGTTAAAGGCAAAATGCTGGCAAGAAAACAGTTTAATCAATGAAAGACAATATTGCACTGGGGTTCTAAGCTTTTTCATTTAGCCGCAGCTCATATTGAAAAGCGTGTAGCAGTAAGAGGATTTCATAATGGCTTGCTTGTCCCCATCATCATAACGAGTTACTCTTCAAACATGCTTTTGCCGAATTACGAGAAGATAGCAAGAGTCCAAAAGAACCTCTTTTCAAAAGATTCTAATCCAAACTTTTAGGTGTTAATATTAATTATTCAAGCATTAATTTTTTGAGTGGTCTACCAAAATTAAATCCGAAATATTTAATCAAGCTAATTTAATTCTTAAATTGGAACACCAATGCTTTAACGAGAAAACATTTCCACGAGAGGACTATATTAATTTAATAGTATTAACTCTTATTTACTATGGGGACAACTAGCGACCAGAATATTAAAAGTTCACAAACCAGGTGCAATACACAATGCAAGATTTATGTCCCATTCTATATATATATATATATATATATATATATATATATATATATATATATATATATATATATATATATATATATATATATATATATATATATATATATATATATATATATATATATATATATATATATATATATATGTATATATATATATATATTCTAAAATAAAATGGAACTCTTAACTGATAAGTTTATCAGGTTCGATGATAAGCAAATTAATATCCACTACATGTTTACCAAAATCCAAGAGCGGAAAAATTGCATTGAATAAAAAAGACCAATAAGGTTTTTTTTAATTAATGCAATTTCTCCGGTCAAGGATTTTGGTATCCTGCAATTATTAAATTCAAAATTTTTTTAAATGAACTGATTTCAAGAAAAGGAGTCTGATATTGAATCCGCTGTGGTTTTATCAATTAACCGACATTTTCGGTGCTTAGCGAAAGAGCTTGTTATTTTACCTATACTTAATGAAAAGTTGTCAGATTTCACCTGAACAATTATGGAAAAATGACTTTTTTTACCTCAGGACCAAAAGGTTTTCAATGAGGAAACCAATATTTCCGACATTATATTCGTCAACCTTTATTTCGTTTTGATTAGGTCACAGTCTTGAATTCTTTTTGAGTTATTAGGACTTATAAACAATCAAGATTGACTCTAAATAATTCCACAAGACTTCACATTTTTTCAAGATTTAAACTGCATAAAATTTTTTTATACAATTGGAGATAACAAACGATTGCGCGGAAAAAAGAATTAAGCTTATTGGCGATTACCGTTAATGTGCCGAAAATGAAGAGCAACGTTAACTTTTTTGCAAGTTGTTAAACAACAAACAAAGCAAAATCCATCTTTTTTGAAATCAAAGACTTAGCAATAAATTTAAGAAAAAGAAAAACCTGATTTAACTTTAACAATATTTTTGCTCGCTATGATTTCAATAATAAAAACGGTTTTGAATTTTTGATAGAAGATTATGACTATCAAGACTACGACAAATTTTTCTAATAATACATTCGAATGTTCGAATATTCGAATGTTCATAATCGAATGTTCATATTCGAATGTTCGTATTCGAATGTTCAAATGTTCAAATGTTCTTCTTATAATTATATACGAATTTAAAAAATGTTAATATATAAACGAATTTAAAATTTTTGAATTATTACATACGCGTTTTTTACCTAATATTTATTATTTTCTAATAATAATCATTTTAAACAAATTGTCGGAAATAAAAACACCAAATGTTAACATTCATTGAACGTGTACAAAAGTTCAGCAAAAGTGCAATCTTTTTAAATCTATATTCTAAATTCTACCAATAAGAATAGTTTGATCCAATCAGATTATTATATGGATAAGAGTTCGAAAGATGATTAGTACTGAACAAGAAAATTCAGTCACAGACGATGTATGTATGCAGGGTTGCCAGGTTTTTTTTCGGGAACAAGCCAAAAACAAAACAAAAATAAACCAGAAATAAACCAGACAAAAAAAAGAAAAAAATCATAATTTTTTGTTTTAAAACCTTGTCTATAATTTATATTTTGAAAATAATACTTTTTTATCCAAAAATTCATCCTTGAATATTAAAATTTAATTTGTAAGAGAGTGAGGGAGGAGGCTAAGAATGAGTTAGTGAATGTTTAATGGGGTGCCAGTCCAGCCTTCAAATTGGCGTGAAAAAGTACTTCAATCCCAAACACCTATACTAAATCCGACACTGTCAACCTGTAAAATATATTATTTTTTCGCTTGCATATGGATATAGACTTCTTTTCCAACCATTGAAAAATTGACTCAATTATTTCAAAGTCCTGGCAAAAAATCTTTCACCTTATTAAATATGATTTGATCTAAATGACTGCATGCAAGACTTGGTTTGATATTTTCTTAGTCTGATTTTTATGCAGATGACCTGCGAAAAGACTCAACAAAATAGTTAGAAACAGAACACATAGACAGCCATGGCAGTAGGCATCTATGTTGCAGAGGTCTAGATCTCCGGAAACTTCTAAATGGTCTCACAAAGCAGTTTAAAATTCAGGGGTGTTATTAGAAATTCATGATTTTCAATTTCTTCACTTTTTGCATCCATAAGATATAACAGTAGATTTGAAATGGCCTTTTCAAATTGGGAAACAACATTCATTACATTCAGATTTTTCTCAAAAAATGTCTTTTTGAATGTAAGAATTTTCTAATATTTTTGGCAATTAAGGGATAAAAACAACATTTTAATGACATTATAGGTAAAAGATTTTAACTTTTTAAGATTTTAATGTAAGCATTTCTTTCATTTATTTTAACCTTGATTGTTCTTCTATAAAATGAAAAAATGGAAATCTTTCTTTCCCTCTAACTTTTTTTATATAATAAAAACTTGATTAAATTGATTTATTATTAAATAAACCAGAATTAAACTAGATTTCAAAAAACATACCAGAAAAAACAAAAAAAAGGCCAAAGACTTTAAAACAAACCAGATTTAAACAAAATTTTCTAAAATAAACCAAAACAAAAGTTTCAAGCCAAACGATATAAAAACAAACCAGATTTGAGAAATCTGGCTTTAAAAACATCAGATGGCAACCCTATATTTATGTATGCCCAATTTGTCTTCTAAACATTGCTGCGAACAGACGTGTTTTATATAAATCGTTTAAAAAAAAATCTTTGGCTATAAAATTAACAAAACAAACCCTAACGCAATTTAAAGCAAAAATTTGATTTTAAAACAGGAAACTGTAGATATTAAAAATGCAATGACTTTTCAAAATAAAATGTACAAAAAAGCAAACAGAGAGTTAAACGACTTAAAAGAATTAACAAACAGAACACAAAAGAAAACAAAAAACCTTTGAATAATCAAGAAATAAAAGACAAACTAGAAGAAACGGAAGACAGAACCAGAAAAAATAACTTACGGTTTAAAGGTTTTGAAGAGAAGGAAAATTAAACCTAGAAGGAAAGCGAAATTAAAGTTTTTATAAAAGAAAAGGTTGGCATATTAGGCGAAGTTTATGTCAAGAGGGCGCACAAAACAGAAAAAAAGAATGCTGGAACAAAAAAACGATAGACAATTGTTGCTGAATTTTTAAATTACAAAGACAAAGAAAACTTTTTAAAAAAATAACGACTACTCAAATTGTGGAACGAAAAAATATATTTAACAACGATTGTCAGTAAGAATCAGACAATTACGAATACTGAATACCGCCGATTTAGTTTTTTTTTTAGTTTTTTTATTTTGATATTTGCTTTGTATAATCAAGGACGTAAAATAAGATGGACGTTCAACACATTGTTTAAAAAAAAAGATGTGCGTGTTACGGAATTGTTTGGAGAACAATAGGAAAACAATAGGGAGAATTGCAAAATATCGGAATATTTTATTAGATTGACATCAAAAAAAGTAGGTCTCGGCTATCCAATAAAATATCTTAAGATTTTGTAAAATATATTTTTTGAACAGTTAAACTTAAAATGAATATGACAGATGAGTTTAATATTAATCAAGAAGATTATTCTTTTTTGCTTGAAAATATTAATTCTGAAATTAAAATAGTTATGGAGGACTTTATCGAGCTAGACCTTGACGAGTTAGCAGACTTCTTACTAGATGATTTGGAATTAACGCTCATACCATCAGCAATACCTACAGAAAAGTTGATTTTAGAAGAAGAACCAAATAAGCTCAAAAAAATAGAAAAGCGAATAAAAACTAAATACACTGCGACCATTTTCTATAGACGCACGTAGAATTTGGCGAATTTACAGTGTTGCAGTGGTAATAAAATTGTTCTAACGGTACTTTTGAATAAGTGTATGTAAGAAAACAATGATTCATTATGCATCTGATTATTAATTGTTTTGATTGTATTAAAATAATTAAATTTTTAATATTCACGTGGCAATTTTCTATAGACGCACTAAAGTTTTTACGAGTTTCGTCGCAAATTTCTTATATTCTGTAGTATTTTTTATATTGTGAGTCGAAATTAAGTTGAACTTAACCAAATACCGAAGAGAAAGGTCCTTACCAATATTAAAAAAGGTCAAATATTGGCTTATCATCGAGAAAAAGTTCCAAATCGAGAAATTGCTAGAAGATTGAAGAGATCAGATCACGTTATCCGTAATTTCTTGAAAAATCCAACAGAATATGCAACAATCAAGAGGAAACCAAAGAAATCTAGGGTTTCAGACCGTGAAAAACGCAGAATTGAAACATCAAATTTATCAAGAAGTTTGAAAACAATTAAGTCAGATTTGGGTTTAAATGTTTGCAAGGAGACGATTAGAAAAGTTCTTAAAGACATCCCACACATAGTACGATCAAAAATTAATGAAGCACCAAATTTAAAGCTCGTTCACAAACAGAAACGGATGGAATTTGCCCGTGAAAATATGACACGCGTTTGGGAACAAGTAAGAAATTTTAGATTAAATTCTCATAAATACTTAAGATGTCTAAATAGCTGAATATTTTTGTTTTCAATACCAGGTGATTTTTTCGGACGAGAAAAAGTTTAATCTTGATGGGCCTGATGGTTTTAGTGGCTACTGGCGTGATTTGAGGAAAGAACCCAAATATTTTTCAACAAGGAATTTTGGTGGTGGATCTTTGATGGTTTGGCTTGGGTTTTGTGCAACAGGAAAGTTAAATTTAGCATTTACATCTTGCAAAATGAAAAGTTCTGAATACATTGATGTACTAAAATTATGTTTGATTCCATTTAAAAACAAATATCGACGCAAAAAGTTTGTTTTTCAACAAGACAACGCCAGCATTCACACTAGTAACGAGACTAAAGCTTGGTTTGAAGCTAAAAAAATTGAGCGAATGTGGTGGCCTGCTCGCAGTCCAGATTTCTGTTGAAAACATCTGGGGAATCATTGTAAGACGTATCTATGCTGACCAGAAGCAATATAACTCTGTGGCAGAGCCAAAAGTAGCGGTATCAGAATGCTGGGAGGATATGGAGCCAAAAGTGCTAGAAAACTTGGTGGAAAGTATGGAAAAACGAATTTATCAAGTAATTGAGCAAAAAGGAGGTCCAATCGAGTACTAAAAATGTGATAAAAACATTTTTTTGGATAGTTTTTTAAAAAAATGTGAACTGCGTGTATAGAAAATAGTCAGCTATCTTTTGAACTTAATTCATTTATGATTGACCTCTTTTCAAATTTGATATTATTTTTTGATAATTTTTGTTATTTTTTGATAATTTTTTTATAATTTAATGAAATACACTATAAAAATAAAGTTAAGTACGTTTTTAAGACATAATCCACATGCGTCTATAGAAAATGGTCGCAGTGTATACTTGTCCTTAATGTCACAAAAAATATATTAGAGAATCGAATTTTAAAAAGCATGAAAAGAAATTTTACATTGGTACCAAAGGTGGGTTATACTCGAGTATTTATTGTTTAGTACTCAATGAATGTCTGGTAATGTCTGAACTGGTAAACTCATATTATGAGTACTCATAATGTGAGTTTACCAGTTTAGACATAACCAGACATTTTAGATCTCATTAGAATCATTTTAGATATTCCGCAACATGTTGGTCACATGTTATAAAACCTTATTTCTAAACTGGTGCTACTGTTTTTAGGATCACTCCAAAGTTATGAAAATATTGCAACAGTTTCTAGTTTTGATTTTATAAACTACTCAAAATTATAAATTGTTGCAATGTACTACTGCATCTCCAATAAAAGATTATTTTATTACATTTTTGTTACTTTTTTACAAATTGTAAGAAAATTGGTAAAGTTAGAAATGACAGGTTAAAGGTTTGGTTTTATTGAAACAATTGTTTTAAAATATTAGTTATAATATATCCCAGTACTTATGTTGGTCAAAATATGCTTACAATATCTCTTAATTTTAAGCAATCTTTCACCGTCTGTAAAATAATAAATTGGGCCTTAAACTTCTAAAACAAACACTAGAAAGACTTAAAAATATTTTCTAGAAATTAAAAATTAAGTTTTAAATAAAAGATAGTATACCTATATAAATTATGATATCAAGAATTGATTTATATTATATAATATAAACCGATTCTTGATGTTATAATTTTATTACCATTATTGAATTTTTTTTTAATGTCATTATATAATTATTTATGAAGTTTAACTAATGCCATTGTGTATGTGCTCAAAATGAAGCGGCTTAAATTCCGTTACCTTTTTAGAAAACACAAACCATGTTGTCATTTTTTTTTTTTTTTCTAATATAACAATGACAAGATGGGATAGTATTTTACTCTCAATTATTTCTTCCCACTTCAAGCACTATATATATATATATATATATATATATATATATATATATATATATATATATATATATATATATATATATATATATATATATATATATATATATATATATATATATATATATATATATATATATATATATATATATATATATATATATATATATATATCCTAGCCAACATGTTTATATGGGTTCCATTTGGGTCAGCCCATTTAACTAATTTGACAAAATATAAAGAGTTATACACTTATTCAAAAAATTAATTTGATTTATTAATTTGTGAAAAAGTTAGCAAAAGTTATTAAAAGTGTTATCAGTTAAATATGCAATATTATTAATTCAACATAGTTATGTTGCATACAAAACACTCAAGGCAGTAGATGTCTTACAACATAGCTTTTCTTAAAGTTATCATATTGTTTCATGCAGTATAAGTTATTGCTAATATTAACTTGTTGCGGTAATCATTTTTACACATATATTATTATTATATATCATGATATATGATAATATAATATATTATCATATACCATGATATATAATATGTATGTATAATAATCTAAATTATTATATATGTATAATAATGTGTTAATATGTAAAAAATTAAATGTTAAATAATTGACATTTAGTTAATATAATAATCAAATCATATATGACTTAAATGGCATTAATAATAATTTTCGTTATATCTGTAGTAATCAAGCATATATATAGCATAATCATAATTATAAAAGGTTACCATTTAACACTGGTTACCATTTAACCACTTTTAATAATTATAATAGGTTACCATTTAGCACTGGTTACCATTCAACAAATAATTAATTTATGCTTTTACATGTATAAGTGTGTCATGTATAAAATGTAACATTAATGGCATAAAAGTTATCAAACTAAAAAAAAAATCTTTTATCTTTTTTACACAGCATATAAAAAGTATTTACTTTTACAAAAACATAGCATAGTAATTCAATTATTAAAATGATTCCTATGAAATGGTTCTACTGGTCAGCCATCAAGCTTGACCTAATCCTGCATAGAAAAAGTTATTGTTGGACTTAAAGAAAAGCAGGTAGTTTAACATTTTAACATGCTATCCACTTCTATGTCCCAAGTTATAAAATATTTGTTTTTAAACATAATTATCATTACTCAAAAGATATTTTGTTGTATACTTTAGTAACTTCCAAAGAGCAAGAGAAAAACTATAGTTTTCAGAAAACTCATTGGATTTAAATATTACTAAAAATAAAAACACACTCACAAACCCAACAGGTATGCTTAAAAGAAAGAGGTAATATCTTTATAATAAAAAAATATCTTTAGTAATTATTTTTGAACTCATTTACAAATATATAAAATGCTAAAGTAACTTTAATACTTACGTTGAAGAATGAAATAAAAAATTTGAAATTACTATTATGTTTTTGTTATGTACACACCCTATACTTTTGGATAATATATATATATAAATTTTTTTAGTAACTTTGTATACATGAAATTATAGTAAATTTTATTAAGCTAATAAATATGTAAATAAGTTTTTATAATAAAGGTGCATTTATTTTATTGTTTAGTTACATTTTGTTGAAATGATTTTATAATTGTTTTATTCTAATCTGATGCTTTTTTCTTTCAGAATGGTTACCACCTAATTTATCTACTGACTGCAATATAGATTTTTTGCAATGTACATTTTTAAACATACATTGTACATTTTTTACCTGGAGTTTGGTATAAGTACATAAAAATGAACTTCTCCTAATCATAATGCTTTGCAATGTTTTTCTATCCCTGCTTAATTTAAATTAAATGTGAATTATTTTTGCTTCTGTATTAAAAGCGCTTTGTTTATTTAAAAAGCTGCAAATTACGATTCTAAAATGTAAATGATAAAAATGACACAATAATGTTATAGTGCAGCCTCTTAGGAAACAGTAGCATTAACTGTTAGGATCCTTATTTGCTTGAATTTCTTTTAATTTACTTGAGTTTAATTTAAAGCTGAGAGATTTTGACGAAAACCTTGTAGGTTGAATGTTAATAGGCATCATTTTATAATATATTATATTATAAAATGTATTATAAGATGCTTATAATAGATGCTTATTAACATTACAAGGAATAAACTATAAATATATAAAACTTATTGTGTGTTCTGTCTACCAAGTACTTTAGAAACCATTCCAACTTTTTTAATTTTTTTTTTCTATAAACATTAAAATTATTGTTTTTAACAGGTTGGATGCTAATTTGATTAAGGAGGTTTACACGGGAGATTACTGGCCGCAATAGTACTGTAATGGCAATAAATACAAATACATATGAACCGAAGTAAATATAACTGCCAAAAAAAATTTTTGATTAGCAAATAATAACATTATTATTATTAATATTATTATTATTATTGTTAGTATTATTATTATTATTATAGCTATTAGTAAATAGTAATAATTAGTAATTAGTAAATAGTAATAATTAGTTTTATTAAAGCTTTTTATAGTTACATTATTTTATGAGTTATTCAAATCTAAATTATTTTGTTTGTGGAAACAATAAAGAGAAATGTACATCAAAGTCGAATGTGAGGGCTTGGCTTACTGTGTCACAAAACTGAGATAGCAATTGAGTCAAACGTGCTAAAGTGTTTGAAGGCTTTAATACGTTTGACTCAATAACCATCTCATGACTTCGTCTCGTTTGACTTCAATCTCAACACAATGCCTCAATATCTTTGGACATAAAATAATGAATAATATGAAATATAAAATATATTATAGCACTATGCATTGTTTTGTTTTTCTACTACATTATTTTTTCGAATACTGTTCGCTAAACAGTGTACGGAATATAAAACTATCTGTCTAAACAGTCCATTTAGATCGTCGAGCAAATTATTTAAAATAAAAATAATGTTGATTCAAAAATAAGTTAGACTAACAAACTTATTTCAACTATAGGTAAAACACTTACTTTAATTAGCTAAGTACTGCTGCACTTGTGTATTTTTAACCCATTTAATATCAGATATTTATAATACGTATGATAAGGTTCATTATATGAAGTTTATTATACCTATCAAGTAGGTAGTCTGGGTCAATAAACCCATACTGGGTCCACATAGAGCGCAGATAAACATGTTGGCTAGGATATTGATATATATATAAATTAGTAGAAATCACTTATCAATTTCAATTATTTTATTACACAATATTCAGTCAATAAATAATATATACAAATATATAATTTTTTATCTTAAGAATCCAATTATTATTATTTTTCTATAGAACGTCTGTCATTGGAGCTTAAAAAAGAATTGTATGAAAATTCTGTTAAGTTCTTCCAAGAAAGTATAAAAGCAGCTATATTAGATGAAACTTTTAGTATTAAAATTGAAGGTTTTAAAACTCCAGGCAATTATGCAGCTGAGTAAGCGTTATAAAAGTGGTATTTGAAAAGTAGCATATTTGAAAGTGCTAGAGAAAAAAAGATTGACTTTTGC
Organism: Hydra vulgaris; assembly: GCF_038396675.1. Classification (NCBI taxonomy): domain Eukaryota; kingdom Metazoa; phylum Cnidaria; class Hydrozoa; order Anthoathecata; family Hydridae; genus Hydra; species Hydra vulgaris. Next base: position 40,591,712 of record NC_088930.1, read on the forward strand.
AAAAATATTTTTGAAATATTTCTCTTTATTGCTAATTTGCGTGGAAACACATCTCAGCTAAGAGAACAACAGTGTACGATGTTGCACTGTCTTTTCAAGAATAATGTATTACGCTCTTCATTGGATGAACTTGTTTTTGATTTTTCTAATTATAAAGCTGGGTTTGACCTTCTGTATATATTTCTATTAAAGACATGGTTTCAGAATGTCATCGAGTGGAGGAAACATGTATTGTCAGAATCAAATTATAGAGAGCTAGATTTAAAACTAACAGCAGAGGAAGAAGAAACTATTCACTATGTAGCTGGATTTATTTCATTTTCATTGAGAAAAATGTATTCTAATTGTAAAGACTCTGTTTTGACCAAAGCTGTAATAGACCTAACTAAGTCATGGGAATCAGATTCTGATAACAGATTATTAAATAAAACGTTTTTAGAATATACAAGAGGTTGGACAGACAGAATAAATTTAGAGGTGGACTGTTTTCTGTAAATGATAATTTTTTTATATTTATTCGAAGGGTTGAAATTGTTGCTCGGACTGTATTGAACTCTCATCTCATCATCAAATATAAAGGTGAAGATCTGAGAGACGTTTTAATGAAAAAATTTCAAGCAAGTTTTCTTATCGATTTGAGTTGGACATCTCTTACCAAAAATGTTAAATGTCAATCTTTAAAGGAGTTATTAAAAGATATTATACTTCGAAAGCATACATATTATACTTCGTGAGCATACGTACGCGCTCAATTTTAAAAGCCTGGGTCCAAATAATAAATAAAAAAAGTGGAAAAATAGGAAACAATGTATCAGAAAAAGGTGAACCGGCATTAAGAAAAACAATGCATAAAAAGAAAAATCTTTTAAAGTAATTTGAAATTTGTATATTATTATATATAGAATAAACATCTTACTTATGTTTGTTTAACATCTTATGCTTAGCTTTATATTTATATATCTTTATATTTGTTTTTTGTTATCAAAGGATTGGTAAAAAGAAACACTACTTAGTTATTTTTGTTTGCTTTTTTGAAAATATTTTTCGTTTACACTACAATGAGCAACTCATTAAGATATTTTTAAAAAAAAATTTGATGTATTAAATTTAAAAATTTGATGGAAATTAACTAGATTTTGTTGTATTAAAATATTAAAAGTGAAATGAAAGTGATTATTTAACAATCATCTTGAAATGATAATGTTAATCTTGAAATGTTAAAATAACTGACAACATAGTATTTTTTTTGCTTTTTATCTTTGCATTGATATATTTTTCATTGATTTGGTAATTATTTTTTAATAGTAGATTTTTTCCTTTGTTGTACTCTTACTACACGAAGGGGTATTTAATGATAAGAAGTTTATTAAAATTAAAAAACAAACAAAAAAAATTTAAGAGACGCTTTCTCAATTATTAATATCGGTTTTTAATTATTATATCATTAATTATAAAATTTCAATGTAATAATCTTATTTATATAATTTTTAAGGTTTTTTGTTTTAGTTAATTCCAACTTTATTAAGAATTAATATTCCAAACAATTTCAGAAATTATTGATTATAAAGCATGAATAACATAAAAAAAAGGTCTCATGCTGCAAAACAATTTAATAAATTAAAGTCGGAAGTTAAATTCTCTCAACATTCTAAAATAGAGATAAAACCATATTATTCTAACGTCACGATATGTAAATATAGAAAATAATTTAAAATTAGGCTGAATACTACGATAATGATAATACACTAATAATACCCTGAATATATGGGATTATTTAAAAAGTAATATTAAGTCTAGATATCTCTATGTTATATTTATTAAACTGACATTTAAACTCGAGTCACTGCTTGATGAAAATGTTTTAATATAACTTAAGAGAATATTTGCACTATATCATTTTTTTGTTTTTTACCTAAAGGTAAATCAGTGTTCATCACATCAAGCTTTTGAAATTCATCCTTTTGACCCTTGGTATGTGAACCAAAAACACGAATCAAATTATCTCCGGCAACATTTACGCCAAGCGCATTGGAATTAAATTCAATTAACAAAGGATTGTCATTACTACCTAATCGCATTCGTTGCTTACCAAAGTATTCCTCTAACGGTTTTGACAGAACTTTTCGGACAGAATGTATTTGGCTCCTTCTACGAGCAAAAAATTTCCAAGGGTTGTAAACGAATTTACTAAAAAAGAAATCAGTTTTTTTTATGAATTTATTGTGGTACTAAGTTTGCCGAAAATATACTACTATACAAACCTGAAATGAGAATGAACTTCAAAATATGTATGAACATATTTTAATATTTATATAACTGAAAAATAATAAATATAAAATGATTTTATCTATAATATTTTCTGCATATATAGAAAGCATATAACTATTTATATTTTAACTGACTAACGTGATACAGTAAAAATCTTTTTACCAGGAATTCAAAGCCCCTCAATAGTTTGTTTACTTAAGCAAAATCTGTTTTTTTCTGCTTGAGACAAATTCGGAATGTTTTGGCATTGTTCTTCCCAATTATTGATAAAAGTCAAAAGTGTATTCTGGAGCCACTATATAAAATATATATATATATATATATATATATATATATATATATATATATATATATATATATATATATATATATATATACATATATATATATATATATATATATATATATATATATATATATATATATATATATATATATATATATATATATATATATATATAGATTACAAATCAGCTGTTGTAACTAAGGTCTAACTCCATTTACTACAAAATTATTTGAAGTTTCTCAAATAGTTCAGTAAAAAACCTTGGTGTAATCATAAATAACTTACATCAAATCTAACATCATCTATGGCTTTATATCGATTGAGATCTGGTTTTTGAGAGTCTCTAAAAATTTTTGAAATATTTAAACAATCGAAAAATTTGTCTATCATTCTAATAAACTTGGTTAACGATTTTATTGAATGGAGCCCTTGTTCTTCTAACATGTCTGCTACTGTTGAACTGAGTAACTTTTTATAAAAATGTACTACAGATAAAAAAAAAGCATTTTTTTACTGCAACAGCAGCCTTTAACCTAATAAAGATTGCGAATAGGCTAAGGAATACATGTATATCATTAAACCCTCTTCACTGGCATGTATGAAATATCTGCCAGGTCAGCAGAAGTACAATTTCTTTAATTCTAACATGTACTGCTAGATTTACTCTCATACGTGTTCTTGAATTGGGGCTGATATGTTCTTCACTTAACTTGTGTCCCATTGTCAACCCTAAGCCATCTCTATCTATTCCAAGATCCCAGACATACAACCTGATTATTTGATCCCAAACAAGCGGCTGACCATCAATCTGAAATTCACCAAAGAATATTATATTTAAAATAACAAATACCTAAGATAGTATTTACAAAGCAGGGGCAACTATATGATTTTTTTAAAGTCCAACTAAAAATTTTCGAACAGTTTCATAATCAGAACTATTTTATTAGTCGACCTATGTCAAAAAGACGTTCTACAATTAATTTTAATACGCTTTTCACTGAGTAAAAAACATTTATCGCTTTAAGTTGTGCTTATTAAATCCCCATAGTTTTCCCTGACTTCTATAATATATTCAGGTTAACCCGGAGATTTTGCATTTATTCATTTAAACATATTTTTATATTTGACAAGCTAAATGCTTTACATGAGCACTAAAGTTTTGCAAATTCATTATCATCTGTCTTGTTAGTTCTTAGAAAAACAGATTTTCAGATGACAATGTTTTGCTAATAATTTGGCAACAACTATTGATTTCAACTATTATAAAATAATTTTTGTTGTTTTCATTGTAACAGTCACAACCATGCCTCGATGCAATTGCTTTTAACTGTTGATTTTTATTTATCCCAGGTTCTTTTTTATTTCTTCACTTTTGTGAGTGTGTTACTTACATAACAGGTTTCTGTGTGTTCAGTAAAAGTGAAGAACTTATCACTCCTTTTAATTACAAAGCTATTTTTTGTTTTTAAATCTAACCTATATAAGACCATATAACATGATTTGCATAAATATTCAGGGTGTACTTTTTGATTGTCTGAAGTTATATTCAGCTTGTAATAACTTAGAATTGTATGTTTATAGATAATAACAGGTTTAAATTGATAGTGACTATCTTTTTTATTTTTAAGCCTCACTTTCAACATAAATTTTTTAAAGATTACTCAAGAAGACTCATTATGTATCCAGTAATGAGATAAAAGATATGTACATATAGTTCTTTTGATACAATACCTATAAAAGGTTAAAAATAAAGTTGTGCATCATTTGTAAAATACATAAAATTTGACATTAAAGATACAATCTACAAGATAGCAATATCTTAACAACAATTGCATAATAAAATTAATAAGATTATTTTATTATTCTTAATAATATAGATTAATAGTAAGATTATCTTATTATAACAACAACAACACTGTTGTTAATAATAATAAGATTATCTTATTATAATAACAATAACATTATTGTTAATAATAATAAGATCATAATCTTATTAATTTTGTGACTATATTTGTAATTAGCAAGTTTTATTTATTTACTATCATTATTATTAAATAAAGTAGTTTACACGACTGACTGTTTAAAAATGTTTTATAAAAATACTAATTAAAGATGCATACTTTATATTTCTTTCTAGCTTCTAAAACTAATAATTTAATATACGAATTGTAAGATGCTCTTAGTTAAAATACCTTTAAATTTTAAACTTAATAAATATTAAAATGCAATTTATGAATCAAAAATAAGAAACAATACAAAATGGTCGTCCGCAGAAAAAAAAATACTTATTTATTTTTAAAAAAAGTGAGGCAAATAAGTTCGACATTTCCTACAAAAATTTAAAATATTCCCTTATTCAAACCCTAAAGTGGGAATTATATTCAGAGAGTGGGGTGAAAAGAACACTGAAAATATCTTATTCGACCTTTAAATCATATCATAGTAATTTCAATTTAGCTTCGCTTCACTTTATACTATCTACTCTTGTAAACTATACGTTGCCTTTGTGCAAAAGCTTAGTTTTAGACGTCAAAGTTTAACCTTAGTTATCTTTTTATTAAGCAAAGTACATAACTCAACTCTACCTTTTTCAAACTTATGAATTATTTTTGAATAACTTATGTGTCTATTAAAACCTTAATCTTCAGTATAGACATAATTATAATGGGTTTACTAAGTGAAATATAGCGAAACAAATTTGACGGGTAGTCATCGGAATGTCTGTATCTTAAATTTAGAAAATTGACGATAACACGCATAGATTTTAGCCATTTGGCGGCACCTCGGATCTTTAACAATGCGTTGAACGTCCATCTTATTTTACGTCCTTGGTATAATAGATGTAATGTCTAATATAAAAACTTTGTTTTAAATATTTGTTGTTTGGCCACGGCGCACTATATACCGCTATGCGGAAATAGGATTTTGTACATAATATGTAAAAAAATCCTATTTCTGCTTAGCGAATATTTTTTAATTCTCTATTAAAAAAAAGTTGTTGTTAGATTTTTTAAACTTTTGATATTTTAAGGGTTTTTTCAAGGTTTTAAAAAACTCGCATTTTTGTTAAAATCCTTTCTAAGTATATGATAAATGTTAAATTTCTATATTATTTTCATGCGAAATTAAAATATTCATATATTTAAATAAATGTAAAACTAGAAATAGAAAAAAAAGACTTTTGCATAGCTTTTTTTGCTGATTTTTTGATTTCTTAAACATTGATTGATTTGAGCATGTGGTCACAGATGTCGCCTCGTTTTTTTTTTAATAAAATATAGCTACTGCGAATTGACTTTACTACCATGCAAAAATATTCAAGCGACCTCTGTGAACTCATGCTTTAAAATCATTTTCACTACTCTGAGTTATATTCAAAAACCGACTAAATTCTGTGAAGTAAATAAAAATTCCGTACTCAACGCCGTTAATGTAATTTCTCAAACTTTTTTGTCTTGTTTATTCTCGGTGATAACAAACGTACTTTTTTTTCGGTCTGCAACATTTGTTTAGATATTGTTTAAAACTTAACATATCTTTTGCGATGTAGTAAAAAAATGTTGTAAAGAAATGCAATATTTTGTTGAATATATATATATTTTTTGTTAAACTTTACTTAATCATTAGAAGTAATATATTTTTTTATATCATGAATAAAAATTCATTTTTGATAACAATAATAAATCTTAATATAATATAATAATCCTAATATAATATAATATTAATAATGTTATTAAATAATGCTATATATCATATATACATATGTATATACTATATATCAACACATATACATAATAATACTATATATATATACATCCGTCCGCAGAAAAAAAAATACATTTTTATTTTTGAAAAAAGTGAGGCAAATAAGTTCGACATTTCCAACAAAAATTTAAAATGTTCCCTTATTCAAACCCTAAAGTGGGAATTATATTCAGAGAGTGGGGTAAAAAGAACACTGAAAATATCTTATTCGACCTTTAAATCATATCATAGTAATTTCAATTTAGCTTCGCTTCACTTTATACTATCTATTCTTGTAAACTATACATTGTCTTTGTGCAAAAGCTAAGTTTTAGGTGTCATTGAACATTTATATCCTCTCCATACTTTTGTTTATATTCAAAGCTACTTAAAAATATGGCTGTATCATACATTACGCTAACAGTAACAAGAAAATGAGTGTGATTAGATATACTTTAGCAATCATGCCAAAACATTAAATTCCTTGTTCTTTCATAAGTTTTAAGTATATTTATCAGCTCTTTTTTAGTTAAGGTGTCATATTCATCTTTATATTCCTTAATATTATCAAGAACATCAACAATTTGCCTTTGAGAAAGTGCTTCTAGTTCATTATCGTTTGGAACTTTCATAAAAGTCTCATGGTCTTTGAACATATTTAGTCTTATATCTTTAGAGGAAATTTTTCTGCCTTCAATATGAACCTCTTTTTTTGTAATTGTTTGATTTTCAGATGATATAAATACTTTTTCATATCTTTAGGGTACAATCTTTTTCATATCTTTGGGGTACAATCTTTTCCCCTCAATTATATGTTCCATCGTCTATTTTTTTTTTGAGTTGCTACTTTATTTTTTTATTAGTTGGCTCGCATGGCAAAGATATATCTCTGATGGCATGTTTAACCTATAAATGAGTTTAAACATGAATGATTAATAAAATTTGAAAATTTTATCTTATTAATGATAAGTGAAGGAAAGGTAATAAATACCTCCGTTTTTTTCTTCTGTACTGTATATTATTAATATTAGTGCCATCAAAGTATGTATTATCTGACATTTTTCTTTTTAGATTTAGTCTTTTTAGATCACAGTTCATAGATTCTAAAAGTCTTTTCAGTACTTGGCCTCCGTTTGCGGGTGTAATACCTAAAAATTATTTTGTTTAAAATTCTTGTTTTTTATTGGTACTTATTACTGTTAAAATGGTAAAACTAATTTATTAGCATAATACATTTATTATTAGTTTATTATTTTTGTAAATATACTATATCGCAGACATTTAAAACTATTACCTTTTTTGTTTGTCACAGAAAATTTACGAGCTAGTTCAGAAAAGTTTATTTTAAAACCATTAGGGTAGGATGAAATTTCATCCAAACACTCAACTTGTTTCCAAGAATATTTCTCAATAGAACCGACAGGGTTTTTTGCTTTTTTCTCTCCCTAAATTAGTGGTAAAAAAAAAAAACTTTGTATAAGCCTCACTATATGCACCTTTCAATCCTTAATCCTTCTCTGTAGTATGCTAGAAGGTATATAACACAACTACATAAGGAATGGCTAGTACTTCTCTGTACTTAGAACACATTTGTCATATGGATTGTTAAACGAGCCCTGTGAGTGTTTCCACATCTCGTAGGTTCCTACTAAATGTGAATAGAGTTTTAAAGTATGTGTGTATGAATAATTGGTATTATAATTTCAAATTGTATATTTCAATATATATATATATATATATATATATATATATATATATATATATATATATATATATATATATATATATATATATGCATATACATATATGTATATATATATATATATATATATATATATATATATATATATATATATATATATATACATATATATATATAATTATATATATATATATATATTGAAATATACAATTTGAAATTATAATACCAAGGCTATCTGTTGCATTTAATTAGTGTATATTGTCCAAATTATTAAAAATGCATACATCATTTATAATTAATGATCATATTTATTAGGTTTTATTAGATTCTTTATTTGGTTTATGTAGAAAAATCCCTACATACTACTTCACCCAGGGGTCACTGGATGAACTAATGACTTATGTCAGTCCTAAATTTAACAAAATGACGCATTGTAATTATGAATATTGACTTAACTCAAATCTGTTTTGAAGATATACTATTCCCATTTTAACCAACTCATTTGTTTGTACTTGACTTACATTTTTTATAGCTGATAGTTCTAATATTCTTCTTTTTTTCGCATTTTTTTGTGTTTCAAAACTATGGGTTAGGCGGAGCTTATCTCTATTACTTTATGATGCAGGAACACCAAATGCCCTAAAAAATTTAACTTTTTATTATACTTTGTGTTATATACATATATTATATATGTAAAACAAAGTGAGAGAGAGAGAGTACATTCTCTCTCTCTCTCTCTCTCTCTCTCTCTCTCTCTGGCGCAGCAAGCACACACACACTTGTGTAGTATATACAGTTTGTAAAAACAATATTTAGTATGTATAGATCTAAATACTCAGGTGTTTATGAATACTTGTCTGCTGAGCTTTCGTATATAAATACCTATCTGTTGAGGTTTCTTTCCATTGATTTTCAATATCATTTTTTATTTTATTTGCATCATATCTGAGTTTCTTTTTTTTTTATTTTGTGGATTAGGTATATTGATTTTCATAGCCTTTGTGAATGTGGTAGAAAATATTTTATTAAAATCCTGATCTAGTTTGTTCAGTGCTTTAAGAGTTGCGATTGAAAGTTTTTTTTGCCTATACATTCCTCTTTTTTCTGCTTTATATTTGAACCTTTTACATTTGACAGGAAATTTTTCTAACACTAATTTTAATCTTTTGTCAGCTATGCATCCTTGACAGTTAAAAAGGCTATGAAGCATTTTTGAGCTATCTAAATTATTAAATCTTTCTTTGGAAAAGGTAAGCAAAATATCTTTCAAAGACAATTTTGACCTGGTCTTCCCTAAGTTTTTTAAATGTTTAACAATAACCGGGCCTTTTTTTTTTTTTTGTTCATAACTAAAGTGTTGATTTTTTTAAATGTAGGATTTTTTTCAATATAAATTTTGTATTGATGATTTAGCACTTTATTTTAAATCTGTCATTTACTTGTATTCTAAACTTGGTTAGGTAAATTTATATTCTGCCCGCTATTTTACATGTTTACATTAATCTATGGTAATTTAAAGACCGGAATTTTAGTAAAATAGTTTTATGGCATTATAAAATAGGGGTGGTTCATATCACAGTAATAATTAAATTTTAAGCTTAGACTTTTAAATAAACATTAAGAGGTTTAACTTAAAAAGTCTAACTGGTCGTATGTCAATTTGTGTGTTCTTTACACTCAAATTAATAAAAACTTTCATTTAAATGGAAAAAACAGATTTTAAACTTGAAATAACTAATTTTTTTCGACCTTTAATATGTTTGCAGACATATGACTGGTTAGAAATTAAACATATAACTTAAAACTTGTTTGAAAAAATTGTTTTCTAAATTTAATGTTTTATCTTTATTGAGAGCAGCACCATTTTATACCAAAATATGGTTCATCAACTATAAAGCAAAATTTTATATCTAAACTTTAGTAATTTAAAAAAAAGTTAACTTTGTTTGATTTTAAACAAATTAAAGCGCTCGGGGAAAAAAAAATTAAAAAAAAAAATTATTTGGGCTAAAAAAATGCAGTCAAACATAACCTTTTTATAAAAACGCAAATTTCGTGTATTTTCCAGAACATGCATTTACGGCGTTGAGTAGTTCAATAACAAACAGTTTTACCTTTCAACGGTCTCGATAAACCATCAAAATAACTACATTAACTATTCGTCAACTTTTAACACATGCATTTCCCGCAAGGCATATATTCTTAAGAAAAAAATTTAAAGTCTCTGCAAAAGTTTTGCAGTCTAAGTTTATTGCTCTAAATAATGCTGGCTGTATAACTGTACAGTTAGTTTCAAAAAGACTGGCTTTTGAGTTGATAAAAAACTTTAAGAAATGTGGAAACAAAGCAGTTTGTTCTTCACTTAATACAAAGATTTTCTGGATAAAAAAATAGAATACAAATCATATGTCTCGTAAGTTTTTTATGACTTTTAAAGTAAAATGTTATATATAAATATATATATATATATATATATATATATATATATATATATATATATATATATATATATATATATATATATATATATATATATATATATATATATATATATAGCATAGAAACAGACCCAGAGCAACAGATAAGGAAATATGAGGAGGGACAGCTTATTTTAAAAGAGGGTGAAAGGCTGATGTGTGTATATATATATATATATATATATATATATATATATATATATATATATATATATATATATACATATATACAGTGGTGGGCATAGTTAACTAATTTTTTAGTTAACTTTTAGTTAAACTAGTTTTTTTTAGTTAAATGCAATAGTTAAACTAAATTTTTTTATTTAAGTTAAACTTTTAGTTTAACTAAATATTTTTCCTAGTTTAGTTAAAAAAGTTGAACTAAATTGTTATTAACTAAATTTTTTATATATCGCCAAATAAATCGTTCTATTTCTATGCACCACTCACCTGACCAAGGACTCCAAGGATTCTGTTATTACTATTTTTATGTATTTATTTATTTAGTGCATGAACTGGACTTTTCAATATCATTTCCGCTAGGTCTGTATCAATAAAACGGTTAGCGGAAACATAAATTCATCAACAAATTTTCTTGAGTTGAAAAAAAAAAAGTTAAAAAGTTGACTTTTAGTTAACTATTTCTAATTAGTTTAAGTTAACTACTTTTTATAAAAAGTTTGTAAGTAAAAGTTTAACTACTTTTTTTTAGTTTTAGTTAGTAGTGTAGTTAAACTATAATAAAAAAGTTTGTGTCCATCACTGCATATAAATATATATATATAAATATATATATATATATATATATATATATATATATATATATATATATATATATATATATATATATATATATATATATATATATATAAATATATATATATATATATATATATATATATATATATATATATATATATATATATATATATATATACAGAATTGTCCAATACTGTATATATATATATATATATACAGTATTGGACAAAACATTTGCAACCAACATCGAACAATGCTAAAAAGTGTTCCTAATTTTACATGTCTTAAAAACGAAACGAACTATACTACCTCAGCAAACAGTTGAGGAGTCTGGAGTCATAGCATGCCATGACATGAGCAATCAGCTGACAGGTGACGGCACACAGGCAGAATTTCGTTGACAAGTGCCATTTTGCAGCGGACAAAACAAGTGCAACTTTTTTGGTTTGTTTCATTTTCTTAAGTCTGGTCCGTGTCAACGTCACGGAAGTTTTTTAAATAATTAAAGGAAGTGTCCAGAAGTTTCCAGAAGCATGCAGAAGCTTCCAGAAGTTTCCAGAAGAAGCATCTGGAAGCATCCAGTAGCATCCAGAAATATCCAGAAACATCCAGAAGCTTCTAGAAGCATTGAAAAGAAGCATCTAGAATCTTCCAGAACAGGTTCACACAGGTTCATTTTACTATATAAGAGACATGTAAATCGACATGTAATTTAGTCAGTATATGGAAGTCAATCAGTCAGTGTTATCAAGACAGTTTATCGAAGTGAGTTTTATCAAAGTGTTTTATCAAAGAACATCAATACGAGAAGTGAAATACAACAAGTGTTTCATTACATCAACTCAGTCCACATCCAACCAAGACGTTGTGTTCCACAGAGCATTATTGTATCATCATAAGTTAAATGTAACACGGTAAGCCTTGGATTGGAACTAAGAAAGAAATTTGGCGATTACGTTAGTGGAATGTCACAAAAAAGTATTTGTGATAAATATCGCGTGAAAAAATGGACCGTATCAAGACTATGTTCCAAATATCGTTCTACGGGGAAGTTGGCAGCAGATAACAAAGGTGGAAGACCACGTTCCACCATTTCTAGAGAGGATTCTATGATCGTCAGATCCGTCAAGAAGGATCCCTGGATATCATCAGTCGAGATACAAAAGCAATTAGAGCTGCCTGTATCGGACCGAACAATCAGACAACGTGCTGTTGAAGCCGGATTGTTTTCTCGACGCCCTGCAAAGAAACCGCTGATTTCACTAAAAAAACAGAAGAAAAGACTCCTGTTTGCTACATCTTATATTGACTGGAATGTGCAGAAATGGCGAACTGTCCTGTTCAGTGATGAATTGAAGTTCAACATCATTGGGAGCGATGGCATTTGCCGTGTACGTCGACCGACCAGAAAGCGCCTCGATTTACGTTACTGCCATAAGACCGTGAAGCACGGTGGAGGCAATGTAATGGTCTGGGGGTGTTTTTCTACTAACGGTCTAGGTCCAATACATCGAAACGATGGAATAATGGACCGTTTCATGTATAAAAATATCCTGAAAGATGTTATGTTACCTCATGCTGAATGGAATATGCCAATAAAATGGGTTTTTTTAGCAAGACAACGATCCGAAACACACTGCAAAAGTAGTCAAACAGTGGTTTCAAGACAACCACCTATCGGTGATGGATGGGCCGCCTCAATCTCCGGATCTCAACCCTATTGAGAACCTGTTAGAGATCGTCAACCGCAGAATTAATCGTGAAGGTGTTCGTAATAAGGATCAACTGTTTGAACAAATCCAAAAGACCTGGGCAGCATTTCCACAAAATTTTATTGATCACCTGATTGAATCTATGCCTCAAAGATGCAAGGCTGTGATTGACAACAAAGGATAAGCCACAAAATATTGATAGCGAAATACAGCTTGGTCAACATTTTGTCGAGTTGCACTTGTTTTGTCCAGAAGGAAATCAACTTTTTTTAATACTTTTAATTGATTTATTAATTTTCGTGCACAAATAATGAAGTTTGTGATGAATAAAACTTGAAGAACTTTGTCTCTTAACAGTTACATAGTTATTTCTCTATATTGAAAAAATGCAGCACTTTTATATAAAGAAACTAAATTAGCATTATTTGGTTGGACTCGTTTTGCCAGATACTGTATATATATATATATATATATATATATATATATATATATATATATATATATATATATATATATATATATATATATATATATATATATAATATACTATATATATATATATATATATATATATATATATATATATATATATATATATATATATATATATATATATATATATGTACATACATTTTATACATATATATATATATATATATATATATATATATATATGTACATACATTTTATATATATTAAAATCTATATAAATATATATATATATATATTAATATATTTTATATATATAAATATATATATACATTTATATATATATATATATATATATATATATATATATATACATATATATATATATATATATATATATATATATATATATATATATATATATATATATATATGTTCATACATTTTATACATGTTTTAGGAGAAATAATGTAACCGTGGGAACACCTGAAGCAGGTATATTTACTGTACCTTGTGCACCAAAACCTAGAAATTCTTTTTTAACTACGAGTAGGTTGAAATTTAAAAGAACTGATAATATTCAGGGAAAAGAAATGGAAGAACTTTAACATGCTGTAAAAAGATTTGCATCTAATCCCTCTACTGCACCCAAGTCTACTTAATATGATCCAAATTTATCGTTGCATACTTTTTGCAGTTTGAGACTAACAGACAGAACATGGGCTGAATTTAAGAAAATTGTTACACAAAATCATCATCTTGTCCCTCCAGGTTTAACCAAGTTAAAAGAATACAAAAAATTGACATATCAAGAGCAGGTGGAATATTCAGAAACTGAAGTAAAATGTAGTCTCTTCAATATGATCAAACATTCAGTTTCTAGAGTGTTTGAGTATCTTTCGGAGGAAGAAGATAGTTCTATTAAAGTTTTAGCACAGGAGGAACGTGATAACATATATGTTATTTGCAAAGTGGGAGGTGATGGTCAGAGTGACCAATCTGAGTTTCAGAATGCAGCAACTATAAAGAGAGCTGTGGATGATTCCACTGTGTATAGTATAGTGTTTGTACTGGTGGAGATTCGAAGTGGAAAAAAGATAATATGGAAAAACTGTAACCCAAATAGTCCAGATGCAACCCGTCATCTTATATTTTGTTTTGCCAAAGAGACTGCTAGTTTTATTCAAGAGAAGTTTGAACATTCACAAAATGAAATTTTGTCTTTAGAAAACATTAAGTTTACTGTGACATTGGAATGGCTTTAAAAGCCATTCCAATGTCACAGTCTGTGCATAGAATGGTAGTTCATGGTGTTTCTTTTATAAAATATTTTAAGTATCCAATAGGTTCTTTGTCTGAAAGTCCCATTGAAACCAGGAACAAAGCCAACAAAACTGCACGAGTAGGTCATGTACATTTAACTTATTTTGCCGAAAATACTAGGGATACAGCTAATTATTTATTTATGACATGTACCTATACTGCAAGAAGAACAAAATGCAAGAGGTATAAAAGCTATACTGAAAGAAGATTCAGCTGATAACTGTTCTTAAGGTAAATATTGGAGTAAGCTATGTGTATCTTTAAATTTAGATATTTAATGTTATCATTTAAATTTATTATTGGTACATTTTAGGTGCTGGTGGTAGCCAATCTGATATTTCTGAGGTCTTTTGACATAATCAACACAGTGTGTTTTTTTTGTGCTTACAAAAAAAACAAAAACTAATTGTCAGAAAATTTGAAACATAAGAATCCCAAACTTTTATGTTTGAGGAAAAATTGCGTCAATTGACCTCAAATTGACTCAATTTAGTCTAAAGTCCTATTTCCATTTAGGGATGCATAGTACAATTCTTGAAGGCTTGTTGTGAATATTAAATGTTGCTCCACATAAGGATTGCTGAGACTTTTTTAGAATAAAAATTTTAATTATATTTCAATTATATCTATTACAGTGAATACAGTTTTTTCTTGAATGTATAATTATTATAATTAAAATTTGACAATAGATAGTTTCTATAATCAAAACTTTATATCTTATTTATTACAACAATGAAACTTTTTTAAACTTCAATGTTTGTTGTTAAATAATTTCAGGAAGTCAAAGAGTAATGGTTCGTAATAAGAAAAGAAATCAAGGAAGTATCATTAAACCATACAGCTGTAATTGATAAGCAAGTTTTAATAAACGGTTATTTTCATAGCCACATATTGTTAAAAACTTATTTTAGTATCAGAACCTTTATTCTGCAATTGAAGGGAATGGAACCTCTAGAGTATTTATTTTACTTTTATTTATAAGAAAATACTTATGTTATTTCCTTTTTTTATTTAACATGAAAATATACATTTTAGACAAGGTGCTGGCGCATGTTATTTCCTTTTTTATTTAACATGAAAATATAAGTAGGAGACAAAAAATGTCGGTAACCCATAAAAAAGATAAACTGATATATCAGACTTGGAGTTTTAAATATCAAAAACCATGAGTTTTATATCTTTTTAATCAAATATAGAATAAGTCCGGATAAACCGCCTAAAAAACCGGTTTTAAAAAAGACCAGAATTTTTTTATAAATATATATACAAACAAATAATATCTTATATTTGATGCTTTGTTAACAAAGTTTCTTCAAAATGTTAAACAGTTTTCTAGCTATAAGGCTATTTCTTTTTTTTCTATCAGCGCGACGCATAGAGCGGCGGTACTTTGAAAATCGGACGAATTTTAGTCGATTTGCTTATTATTGTACTTTGCGATTCTTTAAGAAGCTATAACTGAAATTTTGTTTACTTGAACAAGTTTTGTCAAATTATTTATAACAGCCAGGTAGTCATCCATAATTGATGTCTGTAAATAGTGGGGGGGGGGGGGAGGGATTGCTGAAAAGTTTGACACTAATTGACAATCGGGAGGGGGTGTTGAGGAAAAAATGATGTCAATTTAAATTATTTTTTAGCTTTAATGAGCAAATTTTAACGATATTTACATCTACTAAATGGTATAGAAATGATGTTTTGTTTGTGGGGAAATTAATATTAAATGCGGGGAATTTGATATTATATTTTATTATATTATTTATAATATAATATTATAAATTAATATAATAAGTTTCCCAGAGACATTAAATAAATAACAACTACTAACGTAAAATAAAAATTATCGTTTTATTAATATATTACCACTTGACTGCGAATCAAATTATGTTAAAAATATTAACTCTTTGTATATAAAATTCACAATCGTTATTTGCTCCCAAGCGAATTATAAAATGTGGTTCAAAGTAAACTCATAAGTTTGTCATTTTTTGAAATTAAATTGTTATTTCAAATACGAAACTCTAATCGCTCTCTAGTTGATTGTAAAACGTGATGCAATGCAAACATTCGAAACGCTAAATTCTCTCTAGCGGGTTGAAGAAACACTTTTAAAAAGCTTGCACTAACGATGAGCAAAATCATTATTCTGATTGTGATCTAAACAATACTAATAAATTAATTTTAAAATGTGGATAAAACCGCATTACTTAACTTATTGATGGTCTCGTATGGAAATGCTCATCCCGATAAAAAAAAAGGCTAATATCCAGAAAGAAGTCCATAGTATATGAAATTCATTAAAAGAAAAGAAACTGGTGCATACAGATCTTGAATCAAGAGTAATGTAGTAATTCAATTTATTTAATGAAAAGGCAACGAAGTTCAAGAGCAAGCAATTATCATTTTGGGTCAATACTCCAAAACAGTCTGCCCCCACGTATACTCCACTTGAATTTGACAAGAATTCATCACAGTTTGTTGAGTCCACCAATGAGCGATCTGTTATTGATGATCAACAAAGTGCATTAACTTTAAGTTTGTTGTATGAATCACAAAAATGCAGGAACAGTGGCTCAAAATCGACTCATTTTTGAGGTTAGAGCTTTAAATTGTGAACTCTGCTGGACTGAAGACTAGAAAGAGAAGTGTATTCATTGCTGAAGCTGAAGAGGGTGATTTGAAAAAGAAAAAGAAGAAACTAGCTCATCTGTGTAAAGAATTAGCCAAAAAAAAGTATGATCAAGCTCAACAGAAGAAAACTAGAGAATTAAAGTAAGCTAGAATGGAAGAAATCTGCTTTTAGCATCCAGAAGTCAAAGAAAAACTAAAAATCAGAAAGAAGCCTGGTCGACCATCATTAGAAGTAGATCAACCTCTTTTTTGAAGGCGATTATGGATATTGCTCTCCATTGTTCGTTGTTCGTCCGCTGATAAAAGATTCGGTCAGAGGTTCTTCGGATAACGTAGCTATGTTTGTTAATATCGTATTTGTTAGAATTTTACTCTTATTTAGTACTTGCACTATTGTAATTATCCTTGAATTGTTAACAACTAATTTTAAGGTTTTTTAAATATAATTTACGAAATAAATCCCGTTTACTGTAGAAAAGTTAATTATATCCAAATATATTTCTCTATTACTTTGAGCATTAAAACTCTCGACGAATTGACATCCGAGATGAACAAAATTGGATTTGCAATCAACAAGAGCGCCCTCTATACTCATCTACTTCCAAGAAGTTACGGACCACTAGAAGGAAAAAGACACGTCAAAACAGTCCCTGTTAGATTGATCAGCCCTCAGAATAAATCTCATTTAAAACATGTTGAAGGACTCTTTTGCAGTTTAACTACAAAATATGTGGAGAATTTTGTTCTTATTTAGGGCCAGATGAAGTTTGTTGTATTAGCCAAGACGACAAGGCTAGAGTACCAATTGGAATCACAGCAGCCAAAAAACAGGCGCCGTTGTTGATGCATTTGGAGTAACTCTCCTGGACTACGACTGGGTCGTGGCTGCTAAACACAAGCTTATACCATCTGTATACGCTGGAATTACGATCAAAAAAGATGGTCTCAGAAAAACAGATGCTGTTACTTATTCTGGACTTACCTATATTGCTGTTCGATCAGAAAAACACGCATCCTCGACCGCCTTCGCTCATGGATTACACTCTTGGATATCAAAGAATTCGATTCTATTACCAGAGATCCTCAAACTTACATGGTTAAGCCTATCGTTGCGTTCAGCGTTGATGGAGGACCCGACGAAAATCCCAGATACCAGAAAGTAATTGAAATCGGGATTCACCAATTCTTAAAGAATAACCTTGACGCTCTTTTAATCATGACGAACGCTCCAGGCCGCAGTGCATTCAACAGAGCTGAGCGACTAATGGCACCTCTAAGTAAAGAATTATCTGGGGTGATTCTTCCGCACAAACATTACGGAACTCATCTTGATTCTTAAGGTAATTACATTGAAAAAGTTAATTTGTAAAAATATAAATAGTATTTTTAACCCAGAATAACCAACATATCTTTTTAAATCAGGCAGGACAATAGATGAAAATTTATAAAAACAGAACTTTGGTTTTGCTGGACAGGCTTTGGCTGATATTTGGTCTGATCTTCAAATTGACGGTTATCCAACCATTGCAGAGTATATTGATCCAGACAAATCAGAGCTAGAGTCAAGGAGCTTTTTTTTACAAGATTAACGTTGGATTGTCGTACAAGTTAATATTTTACACAAATTGTGAAATGTGAAAATCGTTTTTTTTCTCGGACTATTAGAAGCTCTTACTTTACTCTAATTAGAGCAAGATTTATTCCACAACCTGTCCCTGCCAACCAAACGAGAGACGGGCTCAAAGCAGTAGATGTATCGAAGGAGCAAAAGAATTGTTTCCATCATCCGTCTTTATGCTCATCGCATCAAACATTGAAAATATTCTTTCTTGTACTGCCAAAGGATTTCCAATTTTACCTTATGATCCGTTTTGTCCATCAATTCAGTCTAGTCTAGCTGATAGAATCTGCAAAAGTGCAATATATACTTTACCTCTCAATCTAAGTTGAAAAAGCACGCTTCCATCCATTCTTCTGCTATAACACTCCTTATAATCAAAAGGCTCCAACCTGTTCGTACCGCTGCCAAGCGTCAGACAGAATTTTTGGCAGTCATCGCCTTGCAGAAGAGTTCGAAAACTGCTGAATGGTTAGATGAAAATAAAGTTGACGCAACGAATTTGATTGTACCTCAAGAATACGATATCCTTTTAAAGCGCGGAGAGCATTCACTACCTATTGTTTCAATTATGGTTGAGCTTTTACCGAAAATTTACCGGTAAATCGACAAAATTGTTTTACCGATTTACCGGTAAAATGATGTCGGCAAATTTCGGCCAATATTATTTTTTTAATAACGTTGAAGGATGCTTGAAAATGTTTTAGAATGCTTGAAATGGCTCAACCAATAAATTAAAAATTTAATTAAAAATTTAATTTTCATTTTCCTGTCAACAAAGCTGTTGTTTGTTATGCTTGTAAAGTGATTTTGATGGTTTAGTTTTGTCTAAACACTTTAAGAAAAACGTTTTTACTTTCTTGTGACTTATTTATCAATCAATGTATTTTAGAAAACGATATTACATCCACGGTCATTTACAAATAGTTATAAAACTAATATTAAGTAAATACCTATAAGTTGATATAAAAAAATATTTTTTAACACAAATAATAATAAAAATGATGAATAATGAATTAATAATAATGATAACACTATAATCATAAAAAATAATATATTGAGTATAATATTTATAAATTTACACTAAATAAAACCAATAAACTAAAATAAACAGAAAGAATTAAATAGTTTTAAATACTTAACATATATAAAAAGTAAAATAAAGAATAAGTACATCCGAGGAGATTTTTTAGATACAAAAAATTATAATAAACAACAACAAAAAAAACAAACAAAAAAAATAAAGAAAAACTAGACTGAATATAAAAAATAAAAATAATAATAATATTAACAACTATAATCAATACTACTAGAATACAACCGTTACAATAATAATCCTAAAAACTTAAAATAAACACGTCACACTCTAATATAAAATAATTAAAATCTCCAACTAACAGATAAAAATAGATTAGGCGGGTAAAAATGTATAGGAAAAGCCAACAAACGAGAAAATCACGAACATTAAAACACAATACAAACACAAACACACACACACACAAAACAAAACATATATTATAATATTAAAAAACATAAAAATAGGGAAAAAATCGCAGAAAAAATAAAATTACACAACATTTAAATATAGATATAAATTTTAAAAAGTATATATTTTTGTTACATCTACGACTTTTCGAATTTATAAAAACGTTCCATGTTTTTCTTAAATTTGTTAAGCGTTTAACTTCTTTTTTTTTTCATACATTTTAATTTTTTTGTTGTATTTGATTGACTTTTTTTTTCTTTTTTTTTTCTTTTGGCATAATTTTGTTAAAGCTTTCATTTATTCTTTAATATATATATTTTTCTTTTTTACTTTTAATAGTTTTTGTTTTTTTCTAGATGATTCTTTTTTCTTTCTTTTTCACCGTTACAAAAAAGCGACCGCCATTTGCGATGTGATTGCAAAGTCTTGATCATTCATATTTATTGTGGTCTTTATCACTAAATTTAATTTGCGTTTTGGCAAAATGTCGGACGCTTGGAAACACTACACCTTAAACAAAGGGAAAACAGTTACATGCATAATTTGTGGAAATACAAGTCAATACACAAGTTCCACAACTGGAATGTGGTATCACTTAGACAAGAAACATGGAATCAAAAAGGAAACACAGGAAAAAGTGACACCAAAAGCTACATCACAATCAAAAAGGCCTAAGATTTCAACTTTTTTTCAAAAGAAATCAATTGAAGAAGTGATTTCAAGACTTACAGCACTGGATGGATTTAGTTTCAATGCCATTGTTAAGAGCTCTTTCATTCGATCTGCAATGTCTGAAAAAGGTTATGGTTTCCCAAAAATCCCAAACATGCAATCCAGTCAGTTAAAAAGTTTGCAACTGGCGTAAGGAATGACCTTAAAAACACTTTCAATTCTTTAGTGACAATGGGAAAACGCTTTTCAATTACACTGGATGAGTACACTTCTTTGAAAAATCGAAGGTACATGAATATTAATATTCATCAAACAATCACTGGAATCTGGGCTTGACTGGAATTTCCGATTCTCTCTGCCGGCAGAAAAAGCTGCAGCTGTTGTCATTGAAAAAGTGGTAGAATTTGGGTTGATACTAGGCGACAGCATTGTCTGCTCAGTTACTGACGGAGCTTCCATAATGGTTAAGTTCGGAAAACTGGTTCCAACCGAGCATCAAACTTGTTATACCCACGGAATGCACTTGGCCGTTCAAGAAGTGCTGTACAAGAAGCCTTCTCAACAAATCCAACAAAACTCATTTGAAGAAACAAGCGACGACGATGAAGTCAGCAGTGACGAATCTGAATCTGACACCGAAGTCAGCATTCTTGGTGCCGCCATGGATGAAAACATTCCCATTCCGAAAGTGAAAGTTCACATGCAATCTGTCATCACTAAAGTCAGAAAAATTGTCTAGTTATTTCAAAAATCGCCCGTCAAAAATGACGTCCTTCAAGAAGAAATTAAGAAAGAGCACGGAAAAGAAGATGGAACAGTCTGCTGTCAATGATTCAACAGTTCCTCAAAGTCAAACATTCAATCAGAAAAGTATTAAAGGACATTTCTCCACATTTGATTTGCAGTGATGATGAAGAAGACATTTTGTCCGACATTGTTGCTGCTCTTGAACCAGTCAAATTAGCAGCAGAAGCACTTTGCCGACAAAATGCAACTCTTCTTACTGCTGAAGGAATTTTCAAGTTTCTTGTGAACAGGCTGAAACAACAAAATTTACCTCTTTGCATTGCAATGAAGAGTGCAATTTTGAGACGTTGTGAAAAGAGAAGGCAGAGCAATCTTGTAAGCTTGTACAGATATCTTTCCAACCCAGAATGCTTGTCCGACATTGAAGAGCATAAAGTTTTCAACCTAAACAGCAAGTTTTTGGCGGTCTTTTGAAGTCTGTACTTCAAAAGACCGCCAAAAACTTGCTGTCTAGGCTTTTTCCAACAAATCTAGATAACCTGAAGTTTATTCAAGAAGTGTATCGCTCAGAAACTCTTGACGAAAATCCACTTTCTCTTGAAGAGGAACTAGAGGAAGCAATTCAGCATTCGGCCAAAAAACAGAGACACAATTAAAACGACGAATTCAAGGCCATTTCAAAAGAAATGTTGGTCTTTGAAGCGACCGGAAAGAGAACTGCAAACCTTGAACTTTTGTTCAATGCACTAGAAACCATCCCACCAACAAGTGTCGAGTCTGAGCGAGCCTTTTCTGCCGCTGGATTATTTGTGACAAAAATTCGACCCAGAATGAGTGACGACTTACTTGATACACTTTGTTTTCTCAAAGCTCATTTTTTATCCAAAAATAAATCTCAAAACTAACAATAATGTGTTTTATTTACTTATTACTGTATTTTATGGTCTTCTGTTTATGCCTTTTTAATTTTTACCGATTTTACCAATTTTACCGGTAAATTTTGATTTAGTCCGAAAAAAAATCAATGGTTTTTAAGCATTTTTATTGTTTTTTACGGGGAGTACACAAAAGTTGACATCATATATAACGGGAAGTTGACCAAAAATTGACTTTTGACAAAGGGGGATATGGAGTTGAAAAATTGAGAAAAAGCACTGACATCATTAATGGATGACCCCTAAATGACATTTTGAAGTCTATAAAGATAGTTTGTTAATGTAAAAAATTAAATTTTTATGTACCAAAACTTTTACAATAAAATTTTATTTTTAGTATTTGAACATATTACATTTTAAGTTTATTTTTTTTTGAAATAATGATAAAAAACCTAATTTCTTTCGAAACGTAACTATTTCACATCGCAACTTGCGAAACAGTTTCTTAACGGGAAAAAACTCACGAAACGCGGCATAATAAATATATTTAATTATGTTATAATAAATATATTTAATTATGTTAAATGTGTTTTATGAATCAAACACGTATAATTAACTAGGTAACTAAAATACTAATTGTTATATGTATGCTGATATTGATAAGTTTAAGTTGTAAACTTTTATAAATAGACTTTCATAAAATATACATTCAAATAATACATTTGTAATATGTCAACATGGTAAAACAAAGTATCCCGAGAACAATAGTAAATGGAAAAATAAAATGGTCCGGTGATTCCACAAGCAACATAATTTGGCATCTAAAATCTGTTCATAAAATATTTGGACTACCAAGTTGTAATATTAAAATACAAGAACCAGATATCCTTGAAGATTTAGATTTGGAAAAAATGAAGAAATAGAAGTTGTTGAAAACAGCTAAATTAATAAAAGGTTTACGTTAAAAAGACAAGAAGTTATAATTGAGAAATTGCTTGATTTCCTGCTCAAAGCAAATATGTCGATGTTGTAAATCACCAATCATTTATTGATTTTGTTAAAAACTTAAATCAATATTACAGACTGCCTCAACGACAAATAAAATCACTTTAGTTCCGAAAAATACTTTAGTTCCAAAAATGGTAAGTATTAGTTTATATATATATATATATATATATATATATATATATATATATATATATATATATATATATATATATATATATATATATATATATATATATATATATATATATATATATATATATATATATATATATATATATATATATATATATATATATATATATATATATATATAGATATATATATATATATATATACATAGATATATATATATACATACATACATATATATATAGATATATATATATATAAATATATATATATCTATATATATATCTATATATATATCTATATATATATATATAATATATATATATATATATATATATATATATATATATATATATATATATATATATATGTATATATATATATATATATATATATATATATATATATATATATATATATATATATATATATATATATATATATATATATATATATATATATATATATATATATAACCCCTAACTGGTTGTCAGAAAGTTTTTCCGTATTTTGTTGACAAAAATTAAAAATTAAAATGCAAGACCGGAGTATTTTTTTTATTACTTAATAAACTGCCTGCCCCAACCAAACCCTCAGTCGATGTAGCATCACTCCGTTGCGAGTCAGGCTATTTGTCAGTCGATGTAGCAGCACTTTGTTGCTAGTCAGGCTATAAGATAGTAGATGTAGCAACACTCCGTGCATGATTTACAGTAAAAAAATTTAAATGAAAACATTTTATTTAAAAAAACAAAAATAAAAACATTGTTTATATTTTTAAAAACATTCAGAATGTTTTATTCTGGTCAATTAAATTTGCGTTTTTGCGGTTTTTTTAAAAAACTATTAATTTGTAATTAAATTACTGGTTTTAACTTTCTGACAAGACGCAAATGCTGAACGAAAGTCAAAACTAATTAAAAGTGAAGAATTTGTTGGCATAAGAATCATTTTTTTCCTTCCTTCATTGTTGCATTTATATATATATATATATATATATATATATATATATATATATATATATATATATATATATATATATATATATATATATATATATATAATATATATATATATATATATATATATAGCAATGGGGCATTGGTTACAGTGTTTGCTTTCGAAACAGGAGATCCTGTTTCGAAACGAGCTCTGGACATATTTTCGCGTAACGGTAAAGAAGGAGGTGTGAACTTCCTAGTTAAATGCACTTCCGCTGTGTTCTGTGACAAGACCGTTAGGTCTTCATGAGGCACCTAAATAACAAAGTTAAAAAAGATAAAGATAAATAAAAAAATATTTATCTATGTATACCAGATATATATGTATAAATTTATGACGAATCGTTTAACAATATTATTTTATTTGAACAATAAATAATAAAAATATTTTTTTGTGTAACAGTTTAATGAATGCTTTCGAGTCTTCCGTAAGGGCACATTCCGTAAGGAACTGTTTCGCAAGTATTCTTTCAAAATGATTTGTCTCGCAAGCTTCATTTTGTAAAAAGTTATTACTGAATTATTATTATTTATTTTTTTCGTATAATACGTTATTTTTTTGTATAATGCGTGAATAAGCAAACTGACTAAAACTCGTCCTATTTTCATAGTACCGCCATGGCTAAACAATAAATTGTTAGACCAAAATATTTTGTATTTGTAAAAAAGAGCAAAATTGGTGACATTCAATTTTGCTTTGGCTCTTAAATGAAAATTTTAGCGGAAGAAAGAGCGATAAAAGCGAAAAAAGAACGAGCCAAAAAACCTCTTTTTGGGAAAATTAAGTTAGAAAAAGAAAGTTAAGAAAAGTTTTGGGAAGGGTATTTGAGCCACCATTAAGTATGTTAAAGTTGTACACAATAAAACAATATCACGGGAATTTAAAAAAAAAATTTTATTCAGGTATGACATATGTATCTTTGATCGCAAAAAAGTGGTTTTAATAATTGAATTGTTAATCGCAAAAGCTAAAAAGTATAATAGTTAGGTGTTGTTACCGCTCAATTGCGTAATTGCGTAATAGCGTAATTGCCCAATTGAGTAATTGAAAGTTTCAGTTCATATTTACATCATGACATAATTTAATAAACTACAAAAGAAAGATAAACTACTTATATTATCAGGTGATTTAAATTTATGTTACTTTGATTAACACGTGAAATCCAAAATATGGATTTATCCATATGTTGGATTTCACGTGATAACCGAAATCCAACATAACGGATGATATCAATGTAAAAGTTGTTATTACAGTCGTCCCCCGGTTAACGAACTTAATTCGGAGTACGAACTAGTTCGTTATCCGAAAAGTTCGTTAACCGAAACGCGTTTTTCCATAGGCCGCCATTAAAAAATTTTTAATTGGTGGATTTTGCCGAAATAATGGGGGAAAAAATTCAAAAAATTGTCCAACTTGATAAATAAAATAGGCAAAGGTGAAATGATTGAAACCTGAGATTTATGCACTTTTAAAAATTGAAACAAATTGAAATTGTGCATGAAAAATCGCAAAATCGAAAAAATCGCAAGTGGGAAAAAAACCTAGAAAAAAGCACAAAAATGCATGAAAAATATTAGTGAAACAAGAAAAGAAAAAAATGAAACAACAAAAGCACACCCAGCACAACCATTCACCTCCCAGGCTTCCATGACACTCACAAAACTGAGGGGGAAATGCTGGACGGCGCGCCCGACCTTCACGTGCGTGTGCACGCCATTTGGCGGTCCCGGTTCGTTAACCGAGTTCCTGTTCGTTAACCAGGGGAGGATTTTGGGCAAACTTTCGGTTCGTTAACCGAAAGTTCGCTAACAGGGGGGTTCGTTAACCGGGCGACGACTGTAAATCATTTTATTATGATAAATTTAATATTTTTTCTTGTTCTATTAGGCAAGGAATTTTTTTCTAACCTACTAAAAATAGCGAAACTCATGGTTTTGTTGGCACTGCTAATAAATCTGGATGAATGGTGAAATAAACGTTTAAGGAGTGACTCAATCATTTTATAAAAGATGTTAAACCATTCATGACAAACTCTGTGCTGTCAATACCAGATAATCATAAGACATATATGTCAATTGACCTCATTGAATTAGTACCGGAGAATGATGTTATTGTTAAAACATCCTCGCCTCATTCAGCACACAATCTGTAATCAATGGGTAAAGCAGTTTATGGACCTTTTAAACCTCATCAAAATCATGAAATTGGTAGTTGGATAGCAAAACATTTAGGAAAAACACAATCGATGACAGAGTGGAAATTTCTGGAAAAACAATATTAGTTAACATCATTTGTTAGATAAACCCATTTTAACTAGATTGATGTAAGGATGAAGACCTTTTTTTATCCCAGGGTAAAAACAGATCCAATTCTGAGGCACTGAAAATCAATCCAGTTCCAGTAGAAATAAAATTAATACTCAAGTTAATAAAAGTGTAAGCATTTACCTAAAAGTACAAAGTATAAGCCTTTTTACGCTATTTTTTTAAAAGTATGAGGTTTTATGCTTCTACAAAAACTTATTTATAAAAGTAGAAAGTAGTAGCTTTTTTACGCTATTTCTAAAGAAGTATGAACCTTTATCCTTCTACAAAAACTTGTTAAAAAACTGTTAACTGTCACTCCAGTTGACTTTCTAAAATCATCAACTTAAACTAAAGTTAAAAAAACATAACTTTTCTAAAAAACAAAAGTCTTATAAAAATAAACATCGTAGGAAAAAAACCAAAGAAAGAAAACCAAGGAAAAAATCTAAAAACTCAAAATCTTTAAAGTTTCCATTAAAATATTTGATAAAAAGGCTTACACTATGGATTAAGCACAGGCGTTACCGCGTTGGCGGTTAGCGCAAAAGTGTTTTTTTTATTATGCGATAAAAAGCGACAAAAAGTCGCATTGAATCGCACGCAACTTTTTTGATAAAAACTGGCTCGCAATAAATCGTTAAAAGGCTAATCAAAATCGAAAAAACTTGTATTGTAATTAACTAACTAAATATCACAATTGTACGCCAGTGCTTACTTGGGGTATCAGTGTCGAAAAAAGTGACCATGGTGTTAAAGATTGTTCAAATTTTTGTGGAGGAATATCAAACTTTGCTAAAAGCTCAATGTTTGAGCAATGTATATCAAACAATGACTTGCGTTTAGTATGTAAATAAATGGGTCGCAACAACGAACTGTTGTACCGTTGCAACCAGTATTTCAGCTGGGCTCATAAGTCTTTCACAAGTGCTGATAAGGCTAGCCAAAATGTTTGTGATTATTCTAACTTGACTTCTTGATCAAAACTTCTGTCTATAAATTATATAACTAATTTAACTAATTTATCGCCTTTTAAAAAAATTTTCTATTAGTTCAATGTTTTACTGCTCTCAACAATAGTTACTTAAATGTGAGGTGGCAACAGATATGGATCTAACCAATGATTTTGGCAACGCAGAAAAAAAGACACAAATTAGCGCATGTTACAATTTTGTACCAACATTTTTTTTGTTTACATGGGATGAGTCATAGTTAAAACAAAAAAACAAAATACAAAAAAATGAAATTTTTTTTTTTTTTTCATTTTGCCCTTTTTTTATTATTTTTCATTGTGCCTAATCACTTACTTGTATTAAATTTTGATTTAGTAAACTCTCTTGTTCAGGGTTACCATGCAGAATTATAAAAAAGAAATATAAAAAGTTAATAAGCAGATGGGCAGAAAAAAAAAACGCGTGGTGAACGGACGTGCTTTATTACAAATAAGAAGCTTATTAAAAGTTCGATTAAAAATAAAATTTAGTAGAAATATTAATTGCTAACATGGTAGTAAATGTCTAATTAACCGAGTTTAATCTATATAAAGCTGATCAAGATAAATTAATAAAATCACTAATCAAAACAATCGACAAGTTAAAAAATTGCAATTTACTGATAACCGAGAGACCAAATGTTCTAGAGAAAGCTAAAGTTGTATCTTCCACGTCTATATCGCGGGCTAGTGTTGTTAATGGAAATACGCCACCGAAAAGGTCAACCGAACAACTTAATTTAATGAACGCTGTTGTTGCCGAGGCAAAAGAAAGAGAAAAACGGGAAAGTAACGTTGTAGTAATTGGTATTGAAGCCTCTAAAGAAGCAGATTTATCAAGTGCTAGAGAAGAAGGTAAAAATTCTATTCTCCATAAGATGAACTCTAATAATGCAAAGATCGAAATTAAACAAATATTAAAATTAAAATCAAAATCCGACAAAGAATCACCTTTTGTTATTGTTCTTAACAATCGAAATGATAGAAATTCTATTCTAAAAGCTGCAAAAAGTTTAAAAAATTCAAAGTTTAATAAAGCGTTCATCAATCCCGGTTTACGAAACGAAAAAGTCATAAAAATTAACAAATAGCAATCATTTTATAATTACAAAAACCAAAAAGATTTAAGTCACGGCTTCTTTAGTTATTCCGAAATCATTGCAAAAAAATCATGCCTCAAGCATTAGTAAACAACGTATTATTACTGTTAACAACCAAAGCATTAAAAAGATTATCAGTTTAAAACGTAGCGACTTTATAAACTCAAGTAATCACTTAACCACAAATTCGTTCAACAATTTTACAGTTTATCTTTTTAACCCAAGAAGTCTTGCCAACAAACTTAACGATTTTTTTTATACGTTGAGTCAAACAAACCTACCTTAATTTGTGTTTGTGAAACTTTTTTCAATGATAAACTCCCGAACTCCATGGTCTATCCAAAAAAATATTCCATTTATTGTAAAGACCGGATACAAATTGGCGGTGGTGTAGCTATATACTACAGAAATGACGTTAAATCTGCCATAGTAAGTATTACTCAAACTGACCTAGATATCGACATCATTTATGTTGATTTAATTTTTGGGTCTTGTAAACTCCGCTTAATTACTTGTTACCGGCCACCGTCCTACTCTCTTAATGATTATATCTTGAATCAATGATTTCGATAATTGACAATCTCTGTGAATCTGTTCCTCAATTTGTCAATGTTGGAGATTTCAACTTACCGAAAATTGATTGGGTTAACTACGCTTCGCCAAATGAGAAATGTCATAATCTTTTTTTAACTTTAGTAATTAGTCTTGGTATGCACCAATATGTACTGGAGCCCACTCGAGAAAATAATATTCTTGATTTTGTTCTTTCGTTTCCCTATTAAGTAATATTTCTGTTGAGTGTCCATTTAGCACAAGCGACCATAACTCAGTCCTTTTTCATATAAACAGCTTTGATTATTATCAGTCCGAAACAAACTCTGAATCTTTTTACGATTTCAATAATACAGATGTAATTGGTTTTATATCTCATTTATCAAAAATTAATTGGGACTTCAATTTTTCTGTTGATTTTACAACTGAAGATTATTGGAACATCTTTTCTGATCGTCTTCGTAAAGGTATTGATCGTTTTGTTCCAATCAGAACAATATCCCATTAGAAAAAAGTCGTTCTTATCCAAAGTATATTTATAAAATGCTAATTCGCAAATCATTTTTATGGAAAAATTGTCGATCACTAAGACTATCTTGCACAAAAAGACATTTATCTAATATGCATCAAAATGTAAAAAAGCCATATCCAAACACCATGAAAATGTGGAACTAAAACTGGTCAAAGAAAATAACTCAAATAAGTTTTTTAGTTGCGTAAATAAAAATCTAAACAACCCCCAAAAAATATATCCTCAAAAAACCAATAGCAACTTTACTACTAGCAATGTTAAAATCGCGGAAGTGTTTAACGGTAGATGACGGAAATTTGATGAACGGTACGGTAGATGACGGAAATTTGACGGAAAATGAACGCCAAAAATATCAAGAGCTTCAAAATTAAAATTAATTCTGTCGACTTAGAAAAATACTGCTCCGGCTAACTAGATTTAGTTTTATAACTGTGGTCTTATATGTAATTGTAATATATATATATATATATATTTTATAAAATATCTCGCATATGTGTTATGTGATTGTAGAGCACGTTGTCAGAGTCCTTCATATTTTATGGACCTGCGTGTCCTTTAGAACATGTATCACTGTCCTAATAAATTTTAATCTAAATAATAGTGGGATGGAAAAGTTATGAATACACAGTTCACTGTACCTAACAAGCTTGTTTGATTATAATTTATAAATTTTAAACACATGAAGTTGGCTAAACTTTTGATATTTTTTTGAAATAGTATAATATTACAATATCTTGATAGATTTTGGGGGATATAGAAGAATTGTTAATAAGTCAAAGACACAACATCCGCTTTGCCTAACTAACTATTTCACCTGTATTTTCCAAAATTTGAAAAGGCTAAGTTGCCTAATTTTTTTTTTTAATTTTTAAAAAAAGAAATTAAAAAGAAATTAAAAAGAAATAAAAAAAAAAAAAATTTAAACGAAAGAATATTGGAAAAAACGTTTAGAAGTAATTTATTTTTGTACTTCTGCATAAATATTAAAATCTGTAAAGAGTTTAATTTAACTATATCTATGATCTTCATTATTTTCATTATGTGGGTAGCAGGGGCAAACCTAGGGTACGATACATTAGGCCACCGCCTAAGGAGAAATATTGTGTTACTATCAAGATGTAATTTACTTTACATTTTAAAATTCCATCGAGCATTTTTGATTATACACGGTTACGGATTTCCTGACGAGTAACTTAACTACGATAAGCGCGGGAGTGTTACAAACTATGATTAGGCATAATAGCTTTTTCATGCATTAGGCGAAATAAGTTTTGTCTAATCTAATCTCAGTACGAGGTGTGTATTTTAATCACTTTAACTAACGAAAGTTAAATGATTAAAAAAGTTGTTTAAAGTAGTATGGAACTACGTGGTTAATCCGCCTAATCTGATATGGATCTAGGTATAAACAACCTAGAAATTAACTGTGCTACTGAAAAAAAATTGACAAACAAGCCAATAAATTTCATAAGGATTTTGCAGTTAGCATTGTAAAGTTCTTTAAGTACCTTATTTATGATGTCTGTCATTTGTTATAATGTACGAATCGCTTTAGAGCAAAAAGATGTTTTGTTAAATGAAATTTGCAAGAAGTTGTCTTATGAAGTAAATTCTTTATTATTTCTGAGTAAAGAAAACCTGCATTCATCTTAAGCAAAATTTTTATTCAGAATCCATACCACAAAAGCTCGAAATTGAATAAATGTACCCATTCAGAAAGCTGTTATACTGAATTGTTTATACCGTTTATACCGCATTATTTACTTTACGCTATTATGCAATGAAACAACAAATAATCTTCAGTTGAGATAAATTGTTGCTTTATATGCAGTTTTATGAATTTGCAAAAAGTAAAAAATAACTTTTTTTCTCTTTTTGTTACATTATAAAAACAAATGCTTGGCTTAGAATTTGAATTACAAACTAATAGCATATATATTTTTTTATATAGATATATATTTTTTATATATTTATAAAATATAAAAAAAATATATATCTTATTCTTTCTTTATGACATAAAGTTAGCCAATATCATCTGTGGCATTCAGTCTCACTCAAGCAAAGACCCTTGCTGTTGGTGTGATGTCAAATTTAGTGACTTCAAAGAACATGGAACTACAAGAAACTTCAGATCCATTAGGATGCAATACAAATCATTTATTGAAAAAGAGAATGGAAAAATGTGCGCAAAGGATTTTCATAATGTTGTTTATAACCCATTGTTTGACCAAGAAGATGTCAAATAAGTTATTGAGCTTATTCCCTCAATGGAACTTCATCTTCTCCTTCGAATTTTAAATCATCTTTACAAATCAATGCAAAAGATATGATTTAAAGGCAAAGATTAGCCATTACTTCTCAAATTGAAATTATAACCTTATGATGGTGGAGAGTTTTTTGGGAATGATTGTCATATGCTTTTGAAGAATATGGATGTTTTCCGAAGAACTGTTGAAAGAGAAAAGACAGACCATATGCTTGCTTTTATGAAAACATTCCAACATTTTAAGAGTGTTTATTTAGTTCCCGTTTTGGAAGGACATTAAATACTGCATATGTTCAACATATCAAAGACTTTAAGAACTCATATCTTCAACTCCCAGTTGCAATCACCCCAAAAGCCATGCAGTGTTCTACCATGTTTCTGAATTCATTGCTTTAAAGGGTAATGCATTGGGTATTTTTAATGAGCAATCAACAGATGTCTTGCATTCAATTTTCAGTGCTCAATGGGCTAGGTACATAAGAAACCCTGATCACCCTGGTTTGGAGGCCAGTTACTAAAATGTGTTATTGACTATAACAGCAAGCATTTTTGAATTTGATTTTTTAAATAATTTATTTTTTCTTTAAACAGTTAAACAGTGATATCTAGAATTTCATTCTAAAAATACTTGATACAACATTTGTTGATAAGAAATATTCTTGTCTGAAATTTTTGTTTATATTATAAACTATATTAATTTGTTTATAGTTTCATAAAATATCACAAGTTTACAAAAAATTAATCAGAAGTATATATCTTATTTTTCATGTTTTAAAGAAAAAGTAATAAACATCATAACACCACCATAAAGTAATTTTTTTTTAAAGGAAATTGTTTCGTGTCTGCATGTAGGTGTTTTTTCAATGGAAGATTAAGACTAAATAGGATTTTCTTTTGTTTGATATCTTGTTAAAACCCATTTCAGTAAAGATATGTTTCTTATTTAAATTAAAAAAAGTTGTTATTGTTGTATGTATTTCCATTATTTGGTCAATCAGTTTAAACAAAAACAAAAAATTTGTGGGTTTAACAACTAAAGAGGTTTTTATAAGTTTTAAGTTCAGAACAATTAGAAAAAAATCTGACTATGTGTTTTCTGCCCCATATTTTATACAAACTTGGACAAAAAAAGCACTCTTTTTGCACACAAAGTACACACAAATGTGAAGTTTAGAACCATAGAATCCCTTATCCACTAGTCACATGGTATTAATACTAAATTAGTTATTTGATGTAACTTTGAGTCTTTAAAGAGCACAAAAACCACAAAAAGCGGCTATATTTTGGCCGTATTTTCAAAGACGAGATTCCTACTTTAAGAGCTATATGTTTGCACAGATAAAAGATATCTTGCCAGATAAAAGATATCTATTTTTTTTTTCGCCTGGAAGATACATGCCGAGGCTTAATTCTATTAAATTTTAAAACTTCGATAGTCGATAATAAGGTTAAATTAAAAACGTTGTCACTTTTTAAAGAGACTTTTAGTGCCATACCCAATACATTAGGTCCCTGTACACAAACCACAAATGTTAAAGAGCTAATTTTTTGTCAGGTTATAGCCAACACATATATGTAAAGAGTTTTTGATATATTTTAAAAACTCCATAACAAAATAGATTTACAACGGGGCTCCAAGTGCTAACAGTAGCGCAAAGTGCTACAAAACTTTAAATGTGTTTTTCTCCTTTGGCTATAGAAATTAGATTTTAATTTTTACATCTGGTGATACCTGAGACCTTGCAGATTACTGAACCATCGGTCTTTTTTTTGGTATTTACTTTTATTTGCAATTATAATAGTATTTACTTTTATTTGTAAGTATAATGAAGTCTTTATGTAAAAATTACATATTTTTACAAGGTTCGTTTACTTAGAAAACCGTATCCCTTTTAACAATAAAAACACTCTTACCTAGATTAACCTTCACTTTAAACAAAAAAATGTTACAAAAGTTAACTCTACATTGTTTTGGTAGCTTATTAAATTTTTTCCCTACTTGTATATTGTATATAAAAAAAAAATAACAGAAAAACTGGAATATTTTTGAGCGGATGCCAAAATATAAAACTCATCTAAAACGTAAGATTTTTAAGATACCTATATAACAGGGCCGACAACCCGGATTTCGAAGCGGAGGGGTACAATCGTTAGTTTTTAAAAAAAGTCTTCTTATCTGGAATTTTTTTATTCTTTTTTAAAAAAAAAAGTCCTTTAGAAAATTAGTAAGGGGGGGGGGGAAGGCACGTGCACTCCCAGCCCTCTCCCTCCCTCCCCTATGTTGTCTTTGACTCTGTATAAAGAGGTTAACTTTTTAACCGTTTGGTGATTTGTTTTATCAATGCGGAATTGTTGATATAAGAAATAGTTAATATCGAATATATTGAATTATATAGAATATCGAAGCAAAAAAATTAGATAGTAAACATTGATTTTATCAAAAACAAAAACAAACTAAACATAAAAGGAAAAATAGATGTAAATCGTCATCTGCGCCAAGATATTATTTTATTTAACAATATAATCAATTCACGGAATGACCCTGACCACTCGATAAAATTCTTTTACCATTAAGTTGCGGTTTATTGTTTCGTCAATGCTCTTGTTTTTTAATTACTAAAAAAACCCTAATTAATTTTAATACGAATCAAAGGAAAATTTATTTCGTGTTAAGAATTGGCTTGTTGTTTTAAACAAAAATTGCTTAATTAAAGTAAGTTTTTTTAAGAGTATTTTTAGTAATAAATGAGCCACTGAGATGCATAGTGGTATAAGTCACTCATATCTAGTTTTGAGAAGTCTGACTAATATAACTATGGCTGTGAACAAAATAGCTGTTTAGTGAGGAGCATAACAAAAAACAGTTCCAGTATCATTATCGATATCATTAGACTTATACCACTCTGCCATGTAATAGAATAAACAAAATGCTAACCATTGGTGGCAAAATATTGAAAAAAGTGACTTATACCACTATGCATCTCATGGGCTCATATAATATATAAAGTAATATATATATATATATATATATATATATATAAATATATATATATATATATATATATATATATACACATATATATATACATACATATATATATATATATATACATATATATATATATATATATATATATATATATATATATATATATATATATATATATATATATATATATATATGTATATATATAACTTGCTATGGTAAAGTTAACATCAAACCTGGTTGCTAAAATCGATGGTTGATTTAATGAAAGCCATTTTCACGCAAAAGTTCACTGCATTCAAGTATATATAATATAATATTATTATTATTATAGTAATATTCTATATATATATATATATATATATATATATATATATATATATATATATATATATATATATATATATATATATATATACATATATATATATATATACATATATATATATATATATATATACATATATATATATATATACATATATATATATATATATATATACATATATATATATATATATATATATATATATATATATATATATATATATATATATATATATATATATATATATATATGTATATATATATATATATATAATATATATACAAAATAAAGAATTAAAGTTCACGGTTTGTTGATTTGGGGTCCTAATATCAATGAAATACCCTATGAAAATCCTTTTAAGGGGTGATAGTGCAAGATAAAGTTTGGAAAAAACTTTTAAGTTATTATGGATGGCATTCTAGACTTAAGTCACAAAGGCCAAACTTCTCTAACCATCCACTTTGTTCATAAAGAAAATAAACCAATAGACCAAAACATTGTCCACAAAAGCTTTATTGAATATGCAGTGGGTGAAGATTCGACTGGAGAAGCTCATTCTAACCTTCTAAATGAAGAGATAAAGTCTTGTAAGCTAGACCTAAACGACTTTAGAGGCCAAGGTTATGACAACGGGTTTAATATGGTTTTAATTCGAAATGGTTTTCAAGTCCGAGTCTCAGCAGAATACCCATTAGCCTCATTTACACGCTGTGGTTGCCACAGCTTGAACGTAATTATATCAGACGGAGCCAAATAATTTGTGAAGTCTTTGTTGTTGGAGTTTTTTTTTTGAGTTACTCAAAGAACCATACAATTTTGTCTGCATTAATCAAGCGTTGACCACTTCCCAAGCACAAAAGAGTCCTTTGAAAATGTTGTTTTCTTGCCCCTAATTGACACAATTGAATCATCTTTAAAATATAGAATGGACAAGTCCTCCAAATACGAGTCAAAGTAAGGATTCCTATTTTTCCTGAAAAAACTACCAGCAAAGGACAATCTTAAACAGGATTATGAAATGTTACAAGACCACCTGACTGTGAAAAACATTTTAGATATAAATGGGGAAGAACTGTATAATAAAAAATTCTACACATCAGTTTGATAACTAATGTTTTTGACAAGTAGTGTGAGCAAAAGCAGCAGGCAACCAACAAAACGCTATCACCATTAGAAGCACTCTTTACTAATCTGTGGATAGATGTGGATACGCATATTGCTGGTAATTCCAGTGACAGTGGCTAGCAGTGAACTTTAAAACCTACATACATCAATGACGCAAAAAAGATTGACGTTGCTTGCAATACTCTCCATTGAAAACGAAAAGGCAAAGAAACTTAACTTTGGAAAACTATTGAACAGTTTTCCTTAGGAAAATCTCAAAGAATACTGTTATAAACTTACCTATTTGTCAGTAACTTATGTTTTCATTTAAAAATTGCGTTTAATTTCCTATTTGATTTCCTTAATTTATCACAAATTTTGAATGTATGTATTGTGACTGGATAGCTCAGTTGGTTAGAGAGTCAAATGAAAAGTTAATCCCCGGACTGTTGTACGATACGGGTTCAGATCCTGCCACCGCCAACTCAGCGCATGTGTGTACTTCTATACGCAAAAATGTTGGTTAATAATGGGTGCTACTTTGGAATAGTCTTAATGACTATTTGTGGCTGTTCCTAAGCTAAGCCCACAATATCATCAGATAAAAACATTGTATAGAAAAATATGGCATGAAAATTCAAGTAAATAAATAATAATAATAAAAAATATGCATATGTATATATGTAGATGGTGTAAATATTAAAGTATCGATGGCAGCACAAAAAGCTTTTATACGTAGTTATTACTTGAGGGATGAGGACGCCGTTACTTTGTTTTCCCCGGGCGCCACCAACCCTAGGACGGCCCTGAACGTAGTAATATTGAAAAAATTATTAACTTTAATCTGTTAATTGAGACAGATCTGTTATTTTTAAATTTAAAAAAAAAGAATTTTATATTTTTATTTTTACTGGTTTATCTTTTAATTGTGTTATTATTCGTTTAGATTTTGTTTCTCTTTTCTCTCGTTTCTTTTATTTTTTAATTTTCTCTTCATTTTAGCTTTTTGAGCACATTTTTAAAACATGCAAATCATCAAAATATGCAAAGTGCCGTAGCCAAGTTATCATAAAAAAAATACTTTGTGCAAGGTCATCTAAGACGTCCAACCGCACGCCTTTCCTTAGAAAGCTTTGTTATACGGCTATTTTTAAAATTAATCCATACCCTTACTGAATGTGACCCAGATTTTATATTTGACGATGAGGAAAAAAACTAAATTTTTTTGTCTTTTTTTTTGGTGGTGATTGCGAGCAAGGGAGTTATTTACTTTCAATGTTTGCCACCACCACCCCACGCCCACCCTTTCAAATTCATCCGGCAACTCTTTGTAAGACATTCCTGCATTCTAATAAAAGTCTGAGAAAGAAGAAACGCAATAAGATTATAGGTAGGGGAAGGTTGCATAAGATTCACAAAACTTTCGTAACTTTTGCGTAACTTACGGAAAACGTACGCAAATTTGTTTTCCGTAACTATTTGGTAATGCTGCGCAAAAGGTAAGCATTTATGCATAAAATCTTTAGATTTTTTAGAGTTAAATTATAAACAAATGAGAAATCATTCGTTTACATTTTTAGCTGAAATAATCAAGGTAATATAAATGTATCAAAATAGCAAGTATTATATATACTTAACTACTTTTGCAATTACTATTGCAACATTTTTTTAAGTTTAAATTTAAAAATATTGGGTAATTAGTAAAAACAAATTTAATCTTGACTAAAAATGAATCTAAGTTTAAACAATATTTTAAGGGATTATAGATAGATTTAAAATCTATGAAAATACGCTATATTTGACACTCAAGTTAACATACCTAAACAAAAACAATTTTTTTGACAATATGAATATATGAACTTTACCCCTAATTTATGAATAATATGATCTTAACCCCAAATGGTGAGAAATGCTATAGTAAATCGTATAGTTTATTCAGCAACAAAAAATTTTTATTTGTATTACCCTGTGCCAACCATTAAAAGCACATATAAATTATTTATAAATTTAGAAATTGATTTAAATTTTGGTTAGGGCTCTTAACAATTTATAGTTGAATGAATTCTGCTACAAGAGTATTAACTACTACTTGTAATAAATATTTAATAGCTACAATAAATTTAGTAACACATATTTAGCAACTACAATAAATTAAAGTGGTCAAATTTCAAAAATCTTTTATTTTCAACAAAAATTATCGATTATATTTCAGATAATTTTAAAATATTGGATTAAAAATAAAAATAAAACTTCTCATTTAGACTCTAGTTTTGTGTTGCAAACCCTAAAAAGTCAAGAGATTCATCGATAGGTATTAAAATAATGGTAGATTCTATAAAAGCTCAAACTTTCATTTTTTATTTATAATATAGCAAGGTACTTATTGAAGCAAAATCTTGAAGTTAGCTTAAAGCGGGTTGTAGCTACAATAATTAATTTATCCCAAAACAGGTCACTTTAGAACCCCATAACTCGCAAAAGTAAAACCGAAAAAGTATATTGCTTCAATAGTTTATCATTTATTTTATAACTGTATAAAGTTCCGAAGCACCATAACGAGTAGTTCTTAAGTAATTTATTGCAGCATGCTAAAAAAAAAAGGCATTCTGAGAAAAACCAGTTTAAGATAGTTAAAGTTAAAAAAAAAATTAAAATTGTAAAACGAATTTTTATTTTACTTCTAAAATTTTGCTTTAATATAAGAGCAGTAACATAATTTTATAAATTCTTACTCTTATAAAACTTATAAAGTTTTTATAAGTTTTATTTAACTATTTAAGTTCTATACAGAAATTAATACTCATATTTAGCAAAACTGAACATTTTTAAAATTATAAATAAAAATATCGATTGGAAGGTTAAATTAAACTAAAATAACTAAAAACTTTTAGCATCATAAGTTATTCAATCTTTTTCT
Organism: Hydra vulgaris; assembly: GCF_038396675.1. Taxonomy (NCBI): domain Eukaryota; kingdom Metazoa; phylum Cnidaria; class Hydrozoa; order Anthoathecata; family Hydridae; genus Hydra; species Hydra vulgaris. Next base: position 40,631,659 of record NC_088930.1, read on the forward strand.
TTATCTTCATCAACTTAGCATTTTCATTTTGTTCTAATTTTTTTCCAATGTTGGTTTAATTTATCACTTGATTTTTTTGCTATATTTTTAATGTTTTAACTTTTTGATTGCAAAATACTATATAATTTTTACCAGGGTTATTAGTTCAAAATAAACATTTAGTTTATCATATTATCTTTCAGACACCATTTCCAAAATTTTTGCATTTAAAGAACTTTTATTGTTTTGAGTTTTTTCATGAACCCATCTTTCTAACATGTTTCATCAGGTAAATCAATAAATATTAATTTGATTATGTCCATAACTACAATAGGCTGTCCTGGTTTTTCTTTATGAACTTATGTTTCAACAATACTGTCTGCTTGGAATTTGCACCAAGTAATAATAGTTCTACAACGCATTGAATGTCTTAATTCTGAAAATGATGCCTCAAATTCACAAAACCACAGCTTTTGAAATGTCCTTTTACAATATCAGGCATTGCAGTTAATAAATATAAATTTATATCAGAAATTTTAATTGAAACTTTTTTACTGGTATAGAACTTCATGTTTCATAAACACGCAGTGCAATTGAATAGCATCAAAGAACTTAAACCTTTTTTTTATGACCTATATTCATGTTATTAGACTTCATCTGACAGTCAAGGCATGTTCAAACAAAAGTAAGAGATTGTATAATAATATCAACATCAATTAAAAGATTATAGGACTCATTTTGATTACTGTGAGATTGTGGAATAGCTTCATCATTGACAATAAGATTGTTTAATGAGATTGAAAAGTTAGGGGAAAAAAAGATGATTTTTCATTACAAAAGCATCTATATCTCAAGAAAAAACTGACATGAAAAAACTTTTTCATGTCTTATTTGTACAATATAATTACTTGAATTGTACAATATAAAATCTTTTCAGTTTTTATATTGTACAATTAGAAATAATATATTTATTTAATTCTTCGCTAAAAATAAAAAAGGATAATAAAGAACTATACTCTGGCTATATTTAAAATTAATAATTTAAAAAGATAACATTAACTTTCAATCTATGTGTGTCAAGACATAAAGTAACATTCTACCACAGTAAAGTGGTTTGCTTATATAGTTTTTATGGCAAAAAAAAGCCAAACTATCACTCTTTAAAACCTTTATTTTTACTTTCTAAAACCTTATTTTAGAAAATTATTTCTCAAGCAGTTTAACAGGAATCATTATACGATGTATATAAGATACATAACACTTCAATACCTTATTTAAAATAGAGTACAAAAGTGTATTGCTAAGGAGCAATACACTATAGTACCTAATTTTAAATAAAAAATCAAAGCATTTATACCATATTTTATATTTTGATATTTTTGACCACGTGAAACTCTTTTACTATAGATCCTTATTTTTTTTACTGACATTAATAATAATAATATAAATAAACTAATATTAGGCAAATAACAAATACGACTATTTACGACTATTTACACTATTTACGAGAATATATATATATATATATATATATATATATATATATATATATATATATATATATATATATATATATATATATATATATCTATATATATATATTTAGTCTAATGTCGGAGATAAACGAAACAAAATTATATGAAGCTCTAATGTTGGATAGAGCTTCATAATATTTTGTTTTGTTGAGCACTCTCCTTATGTGTTATGTGCCATTGTTGTTTGCATAATGCTGGCCAACTACTTGGCAGTTTGAGCTCTTTGGAATTGTAATTTAAAAGATTTGACACAACAAAAGAAAACCCATTTATAAGATTAAACACTATAAATCTTTTATTTTGCTTTAAATCAGTTTTTTTGTTTTATTGCTAAGATTTGGTCTCAAAAAATTAGAACGCTATGAGTCCTATAGGGCGAAACAATATTGCCTTCTTATAAAGTCGCTATATATACATATATATATATATATATATATATATATATATATATATATATATATATATAATATATATATATATATATATATATATATATATATATATATATATATATATATATATATATATATATATATATATATATATATGTATATATATATATGTATATATATTATATATATATATATATATATATATATATATATATTTATATATATATATATATATATGTATACATATACATATACATATATGTATATATATACATTTATATATGTACATATATATATATTTATTTATATATATATATATATATATATATATATATATATATATATATATATATATATATATATATATGTACATATAAATATATTTATATATATATATATATATATATATATATATATATATATATATATATATATATATATATATATATATATATATATATATATATGGCGATTATGTGACGATGGGATGATCGGATGATGGTGATTATGTGGCGACGTCATTTTGGAAACCCATGTTCAAATTCTTACGTCAGAAAAAAACTCTCTTGTAAAACTCTTAAAAAGAAGCTCTTACAAAGAACATTGTTTGGTAAATTTTAAAGGTTTTGTGCAATATTATTTTTTACTGGCAGAAAGCAACCCGTAATAGGGGTTGCATATTTACATACTCCACAAGGCGATAGCACACATGCGTAAAAATCAAAATGCAAGACCGGAATTTTTTTTTTTTAATAATGATAGACTGCCTGCCCTAACCAAACCCTCAGTCGATGTAGCAGCACTCCCTTGCGGGTCAGGCTATTTGTCAGTCGATGTAGCAGCACTCCCTTTCGAGTCAGGCTCAAATTTAAAAATATGTTTCTTTATAAAAAAGTACGAAAAATGGAACAAATGACTCGAAAGGGAGTGCTGCTACATCGACTGACAAATAGCCTGACCCGCAAGGGAGTGCTGCTACATCGACTGACAAATAGCCTGACCCGCAAGGGAGTGCTGCTGCATCGACTGAGGGTTTGGTTGGGGCAGGCAGTCTATCATTATTAAAAAAAAAAAATTCCGGTCTTGCATTTTGATTTTTACGCATGTGTGCTATCGCCTTGTGGAGTATGTAAATATGCATACGGGTTATAGTCGGTCTGTTACATAAATAATTTATAGCGGCTGTTTTTCACAATTTAAAATTGCGAAACCTTAACTAATAACCTTTTAGAAAAACGCCTTTAAATCGAAAGTATAAATCCATCTGTAAAGTTAACGTAAAAAGTATGAAGAGGTAAAATAATCTACTAATTGTTATTTCACATTAATTGAGTAATTTACAACTGGCATGGGTCATAGCAGTGTAATCAATCAGTATTTTCAATCATTTTATCAATATATTTTCAATATATTTCAATATATTCAATCAATATATTTTCAATAAAAGATCTTACAATCAAGGTCATTTACAAATAGTTAAAAACTAATCTTAAGTAAATACCATGAAATAGCATTAATAATACAAATAATAATGATAATAATAATGATGATAAATTAAGAATTTTAAGAATACTAAGAGAATTATATGATAATAAACCAGTATCAAATTTAAAATCAAATTTAAATATCAAATTTAAAACAACAATTGAATATAATGCACAGACGGGAAAGTTACAAACAGTTATGTACTGACAAAACATAACAAACTACCATATAAATAAAACAATTACTGCAAAAAAAAGTAACAACGATTTATTAAAATAATAATCTCAATATCGATAATCATAATAAAGACAATAAAAGTAATATAAATATTTCATTAAAAAATAACAATAAATAAACAAAAATATATTTTCAATAACACTCATTAACAAAACGTGTCACACACACACTCAAGGCAGAACCATTTTCCTTGACATTTCTAAGTTCAACACAATACGTTTTTAGTTATTGACACAAAATATTAACACTTTATCATTCTTTAAATTGATAAAAATATCAACTAAATTCTTGTAATATTTTTTATAAAATGAAGCTAAGTTAATTATTAAGATTAATATGAAGTTAACTTATATTGTATAGGAGTTATTAATTTTTTGGTATCCCCTTGACTAATTTTTCTTTAAAAAAGAAAATTGTTATCTTAAAAACGTTAAATGCACACAACTAAATAAATTTAATAAAAATAACTAAGTTTATTTTAAATAACTAAGCAATTGAGTACAAATACGCTTCAAGCAAAAAAAGTTTAATTTACAATCAAACATGTGTATAAAATTTTTTAAAAATATGTAAACTTTGATCTTTTATATGGCATTAATGCGTCATATGACAAACCTAAAATAAAAAAGTAATGGAATGATGATATCATAATTACAAAAGAAAGAAAAAAAAAAGAAAAAAAAAAATATCACATTAAAACTGAAAATTGATTTAACTATTTATAGTAACCTATTTTGATATTGCAGTTAATAAAAACATTTATCAAAAATGTACTAAAAGAAACAAAAACAAATTAAGATATAAATTGCATTTTTAGCAAAATGTTATCTTGGCTTTTTATAAGTAAATAAAAGCAGTAAGTTCCAATAATGAAACTACCTATTATTCATTTTTAACAATAGACGGGAAGGTAAACCATGCTGTCTTATCAACTCAAAATATCACAACAATAACACATACCAATAGCGCATAGCATATATTCACTCTTGATCCTAAAATCCAGTGAAAATAACAAACCAAATTGAAATTAGAATGGCAAAATTAAAAAAACAATTTAGAGTTAACTATATTTATCTTTTTACTAAACTTTATCAAAATATGTTTGTTTTTAATTCAATATTAGTTATTCAATTATTTTAAATTTAGGACATTAAACCACCAAAGACTTAAAGATCAAGGTTGCATACTCTCTCATACGCATTACGCTTAACATTAACAAACATTATTATGTGTTTCCAGTATAATTAAAAAAGGCTAGACAACACAACCTAGTTCTAAAGCAGTAACACCGCCTGGCACTAAATGCTGCTAAGTCACACCTCTGATATAAGTACACCGTTTGGCTGGCAAGGTTATCAATTTTGTTCAACATAATGCCAAGTCACACCACTTTGAAAACATGGAAACAACATAATTTAAACATATATACAACTATAAACAAATATGACTTTATATAACACATATAAACACATTTTATAACAATATTAAATGACAGATGTATTTATCAAAAACTATGAAAAAAAATTTAAGTAATCCATAAATTTATACATACAAAATGTGCTCACAACCTACAAACAGTAAATTTTCGAAATAAAAATCAAAAGACTATAAATTAAGAACATAAGAAAATACAACGTTATTTGTGTAACACTTTTCACCTATCATACCTTGAATGAGATACTTATCAATTTTGAAAAACAAACTAATAAATACTCTAGTTCTTGAACATGCAACATATTGTTAACCATGAGAGTAACACGGTTTTTTGAGATATATGCACCAACTCTATCAAATGTTTGACCTTGAATTTTATTAATTGTCATTGAATAAGCCAATCTAACAGGAAACTGACGACGTTTCAGAACAAAAGGTAAATTAGAATCTGATGGAGCCAACTGAACTCGAGGAACAAAAACCCGTTTACCACCAGAAACACCTGTAAAAATCTCTGCATCAATATAATTATTTTGAAGACCACATTCTTTCATTTGAGTCCCATTGCATAACCCAGCTTTGAGATCTAAATTTCTAAGTAGCATAATTACACAACCAATTTTCAATTACAATAAGATGGCTTAACTCCTTTTTCATTTTTGAACAATCGATTCATTTTCTCTAATAATGCACTGATTTGGTATTTTAATGCATCCTTGAAACGGATCCTCCTTTTTGACAGGTATTGTTCCGTTCCCAAGTTATGGTAATTGGGAAGTTTTTTGGTAATTGGGAAAGTTCTCCTTCCCCATCTGGTACTCTAATATTTTAAGTTAATGCAAAATTCTGCACCCATTGCCTCTTAAAGAACATTTTATACATGATTCTACTATTTCAGCTGGTTGTCCTCTTTTCACAACAGGCAGAATTTGCCTATAGTCATTAACAAAAAGAATGACTTTTCCTCCGAACGGAAAGTTGTTGTTGCAAATATCTTTTAACAACCTTTCAATTGCATTTAAGGCATGTTTAGGTATCATGGATGTTTCATCAAGCAAAAATAAAGTAACTTGTCTAAAAAAATGCCCGTGTATAGAGTTAGGGGTTTCATTACATGTGCTATTATCTAATACTGGGACAAGAAGTTTAAATAAGCCATGAAATGTAGATCCATTTGTGAGAAGAGTTGCTGCTATCCAAGTCCATGCAGCTGTAGCAGATTTAAAGCCCCTACTTATGGTTTCAGCAAACAAATAATTATAAAGGTTTTTCTATTACCAGCTGGTCCATCCATGAAGAAACTTAACATCTAGAATGTTAATTTTCTACACTTGGTTGCTCATTCAGTGCAGCAATGATAGCATTACATACATTTAGTAAATTGTCATTAAACAAAATTCTCATTCAATTGGCGTCGTCAATAGATTGTTAAACATTTTCATCAAAATTTTCTAGATTTAAACCTATAAACTCAACAATCAGGCAGATTGTAATCAGTCAGCGTTTAACCACTTTGATTAATAATCTTTTCAATTTGACGAAAAGTAGCTTGTTCAGCTATTAAAAGTGGGACTGAGCGGTGAATGAAATCTTCCATCATTAAAGCTTTGTATGTATCCCAGAGATGTAAAGGATTGTCAAGTTTACAAAAGGTCAAAATTATTGAAAACAACTGTCTAATTTGCTTTGGCATATGCATTAAAACCGCCTCAGAAACAGCCATTCAGTGTCGCCTTGCAACAAACCTTATAAAACACATGCTTCACGAAACGTTTCAAGAACCATTAACAGTACGTTTATTACAGTACATTGACATTAACAACAACATTAACAATACCATTAACAATACTTTCCGAGATGTTGTTCCTTTTGCCTGCAAAAGTAACAGTCTTAGAAAAAATAATTCTCTTCAACAAAGATTATTACCACGTTGTTCCATTTTAAAGATTACTGCTGCAACTGGATCATACTTGTATAGTTGACATAATGTCGGCGGAACATCTTGATTTGGCCTTACATTACCTATACGATGAAAAACTTGACCACATATTCTAAAACATGGCGGCCCATGATTCATTGGTTGAACTACATTAGCTTTAAATAAAGCAAAAGAAAGCAGGCATTATAATTTCTAATATATTTTAAAAAATTCAGATTTGCATTTCCATCTGCATAGTTTCCTTTAAAAAAATCTTGTAAATCTTGGGGAAATGGTGGAGGTTACAAAAAAAAACTACCTTTCCATTATGGCAACATAAAAAATGTGTTTCATCAGGAAATTTCTTAGTACCACAACGCTAACAAATATAATTCATTTCTCCTAAATAACTATAATCTGGAATAGTATTACTTCTTGCTATACAATGCATTCTTTCGTATCTAGCAGTATTTCTAGCATTTTGTCGATTATTAATTTCATATCGCCTAAGTCTATCTGTTTCATTTCTGCAACAATTAACTTGCCTATTGTCATTTCCATTTTCTAAACTAGTATCTGCTTCTAGCATAATAATTTGTATTAACTTTTAGTGAATGATTAAAAGCAGTAATTTTTAATAATGAAATTACCTATTTATCATTTTTAACGATAGACACCAACGTGAAGGTAAGCCAAATGTCTATCAACTCAAAAGATAACAAAAAAAAACAGCATCACAACAACAACACACAGCAATAGCACACACCATAAGTTAAAACAATACGCATATAACATAACTTAAGTAACAAAACGTTCATATATAACAAAACATAAGTAACAACATTACACAAAACATTATTAAAATACATTATTATGTATTTTCCGAATAATAAACAATAAAGGCTTGAAAACACCTAGACCTAAGGCAGTAACACTTTGACACTAAACTATAAGTACATCACATGGTTGGTAAGGTTGAAAAATCTTGCTCTACACGTTTACCAAGTCACAGCACTTTGAAAACATGGAAACAACTTAATATAAACATATGTACCAACTATAAACACAATATACATAATTAGCCTTATATAAACATATTTAAACACATTTATAAAACAATTATATACGACTTATTAACACATACATAAACAATAAAAAAACTGTTTACATTATTATAAAAATACATTCATAAAAAAACTATAAAGTACGTATTACCACATAATCATACTTATCAAAAAAGCATATATGCAAACAATAAACATGTGTAAACAAAAATTTTTAAAATAACGCGAGAAAATTTAAAAAGATTCAAAGTAAACAAAAAATAAATATACAAACAATACTCTTTACTTTTACTATTTT
>NC_088930.1:40645000-40660000 GCF_038396675.1 Hydra vulgaris
GCTAAGAGGCGTATAAACAAAAATCTGTTTCATTATCAAAGGAAGAGACTGCAGTTAAGTGTGCCAGAGTCGTTGAAGCATCTGAAAATGAATCAGATAATGAAACAGACAACAATTTTGACACCGAAACTTATTCCCCTTCCGTATCAGATGTCGATACCGAAGTCACATCTACTCGTCTGAAAAACCGTTGTTTAAAAAATATTGCTCTACAAGCAGATGGTTTTGGCATATCAGATAGAGCAGTTGCCGCGATTGTATCAGCAACTCTGGTTGATTTTGGTATAGAACATATGGGGCCAGTGGATCGGAATAAAATTCGCAGAGAACGAAAACTACTGAGAACATCCTGTAAAAATGCTGATTGTAGAATTACTGGATTGTATTTTGATGGAAAGAAAGATCAGGCTTTAAAACTTGAGGGGGATATGCTGACTGTGATTTCTGAGGAACATATTTCCATTTTATCAGAGCCAAATTCAAAGTATGTTGATCATTGTACGCCAACTAGTGGATCAGCCAAATCCATTGCAGATTCAATAATTGATACTGTTGACTGCACGAACCTTGTTTGTATTGGTTCTGATTCAACTAACGTTAATACTGGTTTAAACAATGGAATTATGCGCAGAATGGAAATTGAACTTGGTCGACCACTGCACTGGTCCATTTGTCTTTTACATCTGAACGAGCTTCCTTTGCGACATCTTTTTCACTCCTTAGATGGTGCAACAACTGGACCCCATTTATTTAATGGACCAATTGGCAAGTCTATTTCAATGTCTGTTCAGAAACCCATAGTCAGCTTTGCCATATTTGTTGGTAAACCTATTATATGCAATAAGCAGTTGTTAAGCAGTGATCAACTGTACTTTTTCGAAATTGTTAATGCGGTGAAGATAGGTGTTGTACCAGATAGATTTAATTCTAGAACACCTGGGCGACTAAACCATGCAAGGTGGTTGACACTAGCAAACCGTGTTCTACGCTTCTATATATCTACCGAAGATCCATCAAATGAACTAATACTTTTGGCTAAATTTATTGTGAATTCATATGCGGTTGTTTGGTTTGACATTAAAAAACATTCAAACTGCTGGAATACTGCTCCACACTATTATAAAATGATAGAAACATCACGATTTCTTCCTGTGCGTTATCGAATAATTGTTCAGCAAGTTTTGAAGCGCAATAGCTACCCGGCTCATATCGAGAGCATTATTCTGGCTATGCTCTAAGACAACCGTCAAGTGATCCGTATGCTTGCGTTGAAGAGAATTCTTCGTGCTCGTGAAGATGACATACCAAATCGAAAATTTCAACTCCCTGAGATACGATTTCAAGCGACTAGTTGTGAAGAACTGATTGACTGACAAACACAGCCCCGCTTGGAACCTGTTCTGACAAAACATATTCCAACTGTACAAATATTGGCATGGCTTTCATCAGTTGAATACATAGTTATTGACATTGAGCCATTTCCATGTCACAATCAAAGTGTTGAACGTGTGATTAAAATTGTGACTGAATCAGCATCCAAAGTTTATGGTCATGAAAATCGTGATGGCTATATTCGCGTTCAACTGGAGCGCCGCAAGTTGATGCCTCACTTTGACACAAAATCTGAATTTAAGAATATTTAAGTATAGTTTCTAATCAACGTTTCCTAATGATATATTGTTTTGACTGTTCAAATAACTTGAATTTTTTTATAAATTCAATCAATAAATTATGTAACAAATGAGCGTTTTTAAGTTAATTTATTTGAAAACTTCAAAGGTAAAAATACAAAGTATAGCAAAGTAGTAGCGAAAAACGGTTTGCAGCATTGCATTCAGCGTATTTGAGAGCCAATTACTGGAAATTCCCGAAGAAATTTTCTAAATTTTTTTAAGTTATGATCCGGCCTAATTTATATATATATATATATATATATATATATATATATATATATATATATATATATATATATATATATATATATATATATATATATAATATTTCGGCTGCAAAGAACAATATACTGTTAACTTGTTCAACTTACGCAACCTTCCCCTAATATGTTTTTTGAGTGATTATCTAAAAGTTTGTCTAAATTTCTCATTAAGCAATAAGGATTTTTGAGACAAAGTTGTTTTTTTAGATATGATTTCGAAACTTTCCAACAATTGATTTTTACTCTGCATGTTTTTTAGTGGCTAAGCGGAAAAGACAAGGTAGCTTAGCGAATAATGGGTGTTTCACTCTAAAATAAATTACACATAAAACAAAATATAAAACAAAATAAGCTCTGCGTCGTATTAAAAAAAGCATTTTATATCTCGTTTACACCGACAATAAAACATATTTTATTTAAACACGTTTTATGTTTTTAATGTTACAAACTCTGATAAACAGCAATTGAGATTTGTTTTTTATGTTGACATAACAAATTCGCAGTACTATTTTATTTTTGTTTTATAAAGCTTTTTACAATAAAATTTCAATACACTTTAAAACTAAAATGTGTTTTATTGTCATTATGAACTGGGTTTAAGCATATTAAAAGAAAAATATTTCCAAAATATATATATATATATATATATATATATATATATATATATATATATATATATATATATATATATATATATATATATATATATATATATATGTATATATATTTCTATATATATATATATATATATATATATATATATATATATATATATACATATATATATATATATATATATATATATATATATAATATATATATATATATATATATATATATATATATATATATATATATATATATATATATATATATATATATATATATAGATAGATAGATAGATAGATAGATAGATATGTTTGTATGCATGTAAGTTCTTATTGTTGTTTCCGCTTTATGTGTATCCGTTTGTTGTTTTCGAATTCTATGTTTCCGTTTCCTTTCTTGTTCCTTATTTCTGACAACATTTTTTTTTTTTTAAAAGAAAGATGTTTTTGGAAGTTCTAGTGGGATGTATTACTCCAATATTGTTATACATTATTGGTACCTACATCAAACATTTGTTTAAATGCCAAAAGTTACCACCTGGACCGTTTCCTTTACCAGTGATTGGAAATTTACATTTGTTTGTGAAAGATCCACAGAGAGGACTTGAACAAATTTCAAAAAGGTATGGAGATATATTCAGTATTAGCTTCGGAATGAAAAGATTTGTGGTTGTTTGTGAACTTGATTCCATCAAAGAAGTATTAATAGAAAAAGGCACTATATTTGCTGGTCGTCCAAAGTCTTATGTAGCAGAAATAAGCACACGAAATTATCAAAATTTGGCATTAGGTGATTACAGCCCAATTTGGATACTGATGCATAAAATTATGAAAACATCAATGAGAGTTTTTGAAGATGAAAAAGAAGCTTTAGAAAAAATAGTGGAAAAAGAAAGTGAAGAACTTAATAAACGTATCTTAAAGTCTAATGATGTTGAAAGCAAAATAAACGACAAGTTTGGTAATTAATAATTAATTTTATTTTATATGTGGGAGTGTGTGTGTTCCTGAGTAGAAACTAATAATTACGGCTGCGTGTAAACTTAATTTTATATATATATATATATATATATATATATATATATGTACATATATATATATATATATATATATATATATATATATATATATATATATATATATATATATATATATATATATATATACATATATATATATATATATATATATATATATATATATATATATATATATATATATATGTATATATATATGTATGTATCTATATATACAGTCGTGACTTGGTTTCACCCTTACGCACATTTTATAATTAAAGAGCTTTTTTTTTTTTTATTATACCTAAGAAATACCTAATGGAAATCTTCTTATAACTTTGGGGCCCTTTTGACAAGTTTTGGGGGAGCCTCAGACTTGGTCTGAGGTTCTCTGAGGAAACCACGGCACTGTACATATATATATATATATATATATATATATATATATATATATATATATATATATATATATATATAAATATATATATATATAATACAAAATAATAAATTAGTTTTATTATAGTTATTGGAGTTATGAACGTTCTTTGTGGAATTGTTTTTGGTGCACAATATAAAGAAAATGATGAAGAACTTGAAAAAGTCATATCTTTTAAACAGTTAATATTAGATGGAGTAGCAGATACATTCGCAATATCTTTTTTGCCGTGGTTGAGGTTTTTTCCTTCAAAAGGAATAAAGAAAGTAAAAAAAGGCGTGTTGATAAGAGATAAACTTCTTCGGTGTCAATTAAAAAAACATCGAGAAACATACAATCCAAATCAAATAAGAGATTACGCTGATTTCGTACTTAAATACTCGAAAGAATACGAAACTTCAAGAAACATAGATGAGCGGTTAAGTGAAGATAATATGGAAATGATGCTTCAGGATATTTTTATTAGTGGAAGCGAAACAACTATATCAACACTTCTTTGGTTTACTGTTTATTTGGTTAACTGGCCAAAGTATCAAGTTGATCTCTATGATGAAATTGTTACAATAGTCGGTAATGATAGGTATCCTAATCTTTCGGATCGTCTTAAGCTTCATTTATTTGAAAGTGCAATAAAAGAAACTCTTCGTTTGTCGTCTGTCATTCCATTAGGTTTACCTCACAGAAGTCTTGAAGAAACTAGTATTAAAAGCTTTAAAATTCCTAAAAATACAAACGTAATGATCAACCTGTGGCAGTTGCACCATGATAGTAAATCTTGGAGTGATCCTCATACATTTAATCCTTATAGATGGTTAAATGAGAAGAATGTCTTTGACAAAAGCAAAAATCCAAATTATCTTCCATTCTCAACCGGATTTAGGGCCTGCTTAGGTTATCACACAACTGAATCCATAATTTTTTTGTTTTTTACACGATTGATAAGAGATTTTGAACTTTGTCTGAAACCTGGCGCATCTACTCCAAGTTTAAACGGTGAATTGCGCGTAACCTTAACTCCTGATACGTCAAACATTTTTCTAAAACCGCGATCAAACAACTTGATGAGCCAAAAAATTGAAGCATAGAAAAATTAAGTTTAAGTTGTTGAAGTTCTTTGTTCCTGAAACTAAAACTTCTCTTGGAAAAAATCTTTTACATAAATAAAAAAGTTATGTTAATGAAAAAAAAATTATAAAATATAATTTATAAATTAATATAAGTTGTAAAATTATAAAACTGAATGTCTTTAAAGTTTTTTATTTTCAAGATGATTACTTAATTAAATACGTTGTTTTTTTTCTTGTCTTTTTTTTTTTTTTTAATGTTTTAAAAAAAAATACAGATATTGCGTTAGGGTAAGTTGACGAAATTGGCCAGTTTGACGAACGTTTGCCGCATGGATTCTGAACAAAAAGCTTTCAGGAATATACGGATGTCAATTTGAGCAGCCAATAATTTTATTTACAACATTTTTATTTATATTATTTACTTGTTTTTAATTCTATATTTTTTTTACGGTTTCACAATTCCGCGCAAGTTGGCGAAGTTTAATTTCTTGCATTTTGTTTATATATTAAATTCAATATATTTTTTTCAAAAAGATTTCTTAAAGAAGATTTCTAAATTATATTTAGAGATTAAATAATTACCTAAGTATTGGAGTCGGTTTTGGAAATTAAAACAAATATGGGACCTGGGGCAAATTAAAGTTCCCAGTGATCTTTAAACGCTATAATGATCACTATGACTAAAATAAGAAAAGACTAAAGAACCAAACTTAAATAACAAACATGACTTGCCGATAATTATTCTTAAAATGCGCTAAAAATATATCTTACTTTAATGCATAAAAGAAAATTAAACAATAATTGGAAACTTTTATAAAATAATAAAATAAAAATAAGTAACATGCAATTGATTTATTTTAAATTTGACACTAGTAACTAGTAGTAACTAGTAGTAACTAGTAGTAACTAGTAGTAACTAGTAGTAACTAGTAGTAACTAGTAGTAACTAGTAGTAACTAGTAGTAACTAGTAGTAACTAGTAGTAACTAGTAGTAACTAGTAGTAACTAGTAGTAACTAGTAGTAACTAGTAGTAACTAGTAGTAACTAGTAGTAACTAATAGTAACTAGTAGTAACTAGTAGTAACTAGTAGTAACTAGTAGTAACTAGTAGTAACTAGTAGTAACTAGTAGTAACTAGTAGTAACTAGTAGTAACTAGTAGTAACTAGTAGTAACTAGTAGTAACTAGTAGTAACTAGTAGTAACTAGTAGTAACTAATAGTAACTAGTAGTAACTAGTAGTAACTAGTAGTAACTAGTAGTAACTAGTAGTAACTATCAGAATGAGGGTTCAGAGATTCTTAAAAATAAATCAAAATCAACGGCATCAACGGCTCTCTCGTTTGAGAGAAGCCGTTGATGCACTTTTTTTTAAATTTAATTTATTTGATCTCACTTTTTTTCTTTATTCTTTCTCTTTATTTTGCTTCTTTTTTTTTCTTTCTTTTTTTTTTGTTTATCTTGTTGAGATTTGAAAAAAAATCGAATCCATTGACAACATGAGGTGTCTTAACAAATTTTTGGATCTTTTCTGCTTATTATGACATTTTTAGAAAATCTAAGATAGTTTTTATATAGAGAATACTGCCAGTTTTTGTAAAATGTATTTGATGAAGCGGATGGTTTATTAGAAATCTTGTTTAAACTGGATGGGTACAATTGGTTCTCTAGAAATTAGATTATCACATGTTGTAGTTGTTGGGATAATAGATGTACAATGTACCGGTTTGACACTTTCGAAGATCTTTTTGATAATATTATACATACCTGGAGCGTAATTATTAAAGGTTTTATTTTTTGTAGTAGTTGTAGTTTTTATTGTAGTTCCACGTACTGTTAAAACCTCTAGATCACAATCGGGTAACGGTGTAGGTGGGAATATATTATTTTTACTAAAATTAGTGTGCAACCACATATATATATATACCGTTCCCTACCGGCAGGAGTTGCATCACTCTCGACGTCATAACCATTATATTTGCCGTTTTTTAAAATATAACGTACCTGCACAGACAATCTTCGATTGTCTTTGCAGGTACGTTATATTATATATTGTCTTTCTCCAAATAGAATTATTATGAAAGACATCGGCAACAGCGGTCATAACAGTTTCTTCATAGTATTTTTGGTATTTTTTTATTTTCTTCGTGTTCACTGTCAGTTGAGAGTAACGTGAACTCAAAAAAATTTAGACAAATAAAAATTTAGAATATATTTATTATTCAATCATTCAGTATTTGCGTACAAATTTGAGTACAAATATGAAATTAATTACCAGAATTCAATTCATGCTAATAACCACCTGCTGTTTTAATTTTTTCGTGCTGTTTACCCAGTCGGTATTTTGATATCATAATGATATCAAACTATGATATATATGTTATCATGATATGAGACGTTTATTATATCAATATGATATCAAAATAAAATCACTCATTGATATTTCCGCTATAACTATTTTATTTAGTTATATTTTAATTGAGAAATATTTTATTATTATTTTAAGTAGTTATAGTTTTGTAAATAATATTTTACAATTATTTTAAATAATTTTCTATTTATTAAATAAAGTTAAATTATATCGTATAAATAAACATTTTTGGTGAAATTGATAGATGTCATATTATACGTATTTAAACATAACTGTTTATGCGACACAAAGATTGCAAAAAGTGACCAACGGAGCCGTCCAGTTACATTAACCTGAGAGATGTGAAAATAGAAGTAGATTGTAGATGATGTCATTGGGTGAGAATCATAAATGAATGTAAAGACTATTTTGTAAGAGGAATAAAATTTTAGGGCTCAGGGATAGGGTGAACAATAACTCACGCTCTAGTCATCCTTAACAAATGATAAAACAATGGTCTATGAGTAAACAAGTCGATATAGATCCGCTCGTTTATTAACGGCAACCGTGGCTAAAATTATCGCACCATACAAAAACAATAAAATAAAATAAGTAAATAACAAAATATTAAGTAAAATGATAAAAAATGATAGTACGGGCAATATAAAAAGAAAAAATAGGCTAATAAATGTGCTACTATGCATGGTCCAAAACCTAGATAATAAATTGAAAACTGATAATCACCTGTGTGAGATAAAAGTAAATAAATGTCGTTAATGTGATAAATTCATAACATAAAGCTCACAAAGCGTTAAAATACGTGGGTGTAAGAGGTAAAAAAATTTTGGTGCCATGATACACAATCAGAATTAAGTAGTGGATAATGATGATCCCCCTCCTCAGGAATGCACTGCAATCACCAATGACGTTTCGCAGAGCCCAAGACCTGCACTAACGCCACTCGTCAGGGGCGTGTCCTTGCAACAGATCTCACCGCCTGCACTATTTTAATAAAGAAATATTTTATTATTATTTTAAGTAATTATAGTTTTATAAATAATATTTTATAAGTATTTTAGATAATTTTCTGTTTATTAAGTAAAGTTAAATTATATTGTATAAAAAATATTTTTGGTGAAATTGATGAATATCATATTATATATACTTAAATATAAAATATAAATTCAATATTATATTACATAACGCTGAGAAAAAAAGTCAATATAATTATTATAAGTTTTATTTATTATTAGGAGTTTTATTTGAAAAAAATAATAGATAGCAAATATTCAGGTAAAGCCATAACAAAATGAAATACAGAAAATGTCACAAATTTCTAGATTAGTCTTTGACAGATATATATTCAGAGAGGTTGAGGTATGGGGTTGGCTTTTACAACATTACAATTGGGTTTTCAACAGTTATGCAGACTTGATCTAAACAGCCCTAAGAATTAGGGTCGGCATTCAGCAATGCCGACTTAACTGCCCACCTAGAGTTGTTCGAAGTCAGCAAAAATTGCCGACCTTGTTTCTATGTTTTATGGTCAAACCATTGTTTGACATTTTTTCTGCCGACCTGATGCCAACCTCACGCAGTTCGGTATCAGGTCTTAAACACAAAAACAGCATTATTTTTTTGCGCAGTATATGAATAGCTACACTTAAACTAACAATTAAAAAATGGATGTTTTTTCTTTGCTTGGTACATGATTTGAAACCCCTTGCCCACAATATAAAAGAAAAGCTCTTAATTCAGAGGCTTTCCACAACTTCATATATCTTAGACTTGGTTTTACAACACGGTTTACAATTAAATTCTATATAGATATATTCTTTTGAGGAACATAAGCAAATAGTTAGTAAAATAATTTGCCTGGATAACAATTAAAGAAGCAGCCCTTTTCCAAATAAAATATATATTTTTAGTATAAGCAAAGTACGCACCTTGAATTGCGTTGAGAGGAAACTGCTGCACCATATCTACTTTAAGTGACTCCAAGACACTGATACCCTTGTGATGATTTTTCTAATTTTTTTCTCTAAATGTTTTAGCAGTGAGTACTAGTTGGCATAAAAATTCATTCAACCATCATAGGTTTTTTTCCACCTTGCAACCACATCCATTGTGATCATTATAGCTTTTAAATTAGAGCTTTAGCTGGTGCATCACAAATTAGAATATTTTACCTTTTACTTGAATGACTTTTCCATTATTATCAATAATGTCATTTGCCACGAGGGGTCATACTACATTGATGGGGAGGAGGTTACCTAAAAACGTATTGTACAAGAGAGGGGGGGGGTTACTTACCAACTAAACCAATAAAGAAGTATTATGATGTAACTAAACGCAATAAAATAAAAATAAAAATAACAACAAAGTAAAAATAAGATAAATGCAAAGAAATATAAAAAGTAAAGTATTCAATGTAAAAAATTAAATCTTTAAATAAATCTAACAGATAAAATATCTTGGAAGATTCACAGACCTAACTTTATAGTAACATCTGAGTTTTAAGGCATTTTCAAAAGATCAACACAAAAGTGATTACAATGTTGTTACTCTTGTTAGATTATTGAACATTTAACTGCCCATCCGCTAGATCTTCTATAAATGTCAGCAGAATATCTTTATTACTTTTATAATCACTGCTTTTACTATCGGTGGTAAGTTCTTAAATCATTTCTGCTGCATTTAGGGATTTCAGTCCTATTAACTGCTATTTATGGATTTAATTCCTTTCATTATGGATTTCAGTCTTATTAAATCATTCTGTTAAGTCATATTAACTGGTTATTTAAACAACCAGAATTTTTAACTTCTACATTTACGATATAGTTACAAAGGGTATTTATTATTTTAATTTAAAAGTCTAATTAAAAAGTCTTTCTACAATTTTTAATTTAAAACTTTCTAATTTAAAAGTCTTTCTACAAGCATGGCTGAATCATTCGTGCTTTCCTTCTACTTTTGAAACTTCTAAAATGATTTATGTTTAAAAATTTCACTGATTTAATAATTGTTATGAATGCTTTATAAAAATTTTGTTCAAATAAACATTCAAATAAATTGATTATAGCCTATTAGCCATAGGCTTGTTAACTCTGAGAATATAAAAAGGAGAGATTCGTTCCAATTATACAAACTTATGCATGACATTAACGAGATAAATATTGGAAAACGTTTTCCACTTATTAAAACTCTAAGACTTATAGAGCTGCAATTATGTTAAAAAGCTGCAAATATTTTAAAAAATAAATTATCCGCTCTTAATTAAAGGGAGCATTTCCTTTTTAACAGAATTTTCAATGGTTTCAATTAAAACAGCTTTCAATTAACGGCTGACAACAACTTTCAATTAATGGCTGAGTAGCAATCAAACATAATTGCTGTAATACTGTAAAAAATAGAGTGCAAAACAACACATTTACTGGGTCTGTCTAACACAGCATAAACTACTACTACTATTATTACTAATATGTACTTAATTAACACGTTCATATTAATATTTTGAATATGCTATTTATTTATAAATTGCAAATATAGGTCATGAAAGCAGGCAATACTGCTGGATTTTTTGTACAATCAATTACCAAAAATAATGTTATTTGTAATCGTTATCTTAAATACTTAAGTCCTTTTTTAAATATAGATGTCCTTTTTTAAATAAGTACTAAAATAAGTCGTATAAAGATTAAAAAATAACTCAAGAATGGTTAGAGTGTTTTTGAATAAAAATAGGTGATGTGGCATATTATTAATATATTCTGCAACATATTCTTATTAAAAAAAAGTCATCAAAAGCAAATACTTTACTCGTTAAATTTATTACTTTAAATGAAATTTAGTTTTCATTGCAGCTGAGATAAAACAAGTTTGAAGTTTAATTTACTTGGTCATATCATTTTTTTATACTTTTTTACATATCTTTTTGCATATCATATCATAGCTTGAGAAGGTTTGATATCATATCATAGCTTGAGAAGGTTTTGATATCATTCTGATATCACATTGTTATCGTCTTAAGTGGATAATATACGTCAGTAACAACTTTAACATAGGCTGATAAACTATTTAAAACCACAAAACGCAATAAAAAACTTTATAAGTAAAATTTAAAAAACGCACAAAGTTTAATAGTGTAATATTAAATTTCGGTCAGATAGCACGAAATATGATGGCTTCGATAATTCGTGCAAAAAATTTTTTACATCAAAAAAATATTAATTTTTTCACTTTTTTAAGTATAATTGGTAAAAGTGGAGACTCGTACTTGTTTCAAAAAAGTGCTCCATTCCTAGCAACCACAATCAACGTTGAAACAACGTTGAAAAAACCGTTGAAATTAATGGTTGATAAATGGTTGATATTTCGTTAAATAAAAACGCAAATTAACGTTGAAACCAAACGTTAGATCAACGTTGAAAACAAACCAAAAATCAACGTTAGATTAACGTTGATTTATCGGTTTTTATTTAACCAAATATCGATAATTCGTGCAAAAAATTTTTTGCACGAATTATCGAAGCCATCATATTTCGTGCAATCTGCCCGAAATTTAATTCCACACTATTAAACTTTGTGCGTTATTTAGCGTTGGTTCAACCAGCTTATATACAAGTTTATAAACCTTAAAAATACAGCTTTTTGCGCCGTGACTCTTTTAATCCGAAAAAGCATTTATTTTGTGTTCAATATTGTGTTATTGTGAGTCAGAAAAGAAACAATAATTCTTCATAAACTTATAATAGCTGTCATAGTACAATATCTTATGCTAATGTACTGCACATCTTGTTTTCAATTGTTACAGCTTTCACTTCTTATTATTATTAGTTAATTTTATATTATAATACTAACTGTTGTTAAAGTATTACAAACCATCTACCCTGTACCATTTTTATAACGCAGGTAACGAAATTATAGAAATTGAAAAGCAATTATTGAAAGCAAGTAAAAACAAAAAAATAATTTATACATTTTTAGAACAAAAACTTTTACGAAATTAAAATTCACGATCTTGATAAAATCATGATATCGTCATATTCATCATCAATATCAAATTCATATTTATTTTTATCGCCTTCAGTCATCAGACTCGTTTTGATTTGATGCATATTTTCCACGATTCAAACAATATGGTGCAAACTTCAAATGGTCTAAATTATATCTTTGTGCATTGTGTCTTTTTATCTAAGAACATCGGGTAACTGCATCTCAATAAAAATATCTTTAAAGTAAGGTACATTTTACAAGTTACTTCACATTGTTCACAAGCAAATGTGAACATTAAGTGATCAATAGCGGGGAAAAAAAACAACTCATTACTGATCCAAGCCTAATTTACTTCATTATTGACCAAGATATCAACCTTATTGGATAAAGATACATTATACATCAACATCATACATCAACGCATATACACTAGGGTTATGACTTTTTTCTAACCCCATGCTCATGTACTTTAGTTTGATGAGCTTTTACCTAAAAAGCACGAAATGAACTATTATTTGCATATCTTTTAAAAAAAGTTCACCCAGCCATTGAGAAATCAATTTTTCACTACGCAAACCGGTTTTTATTGTCGTCATCAATCAAATTTATTTAAATTCAGTTAATTTTTTTAATGAGTATATATTTTTCAGTCAATGTACGCACATCTTAAAAACTGTCTCAAAAATTTTTATTTAAAAGAAATATACTTACTTAAATATTTAACTGAACTTAAATAAATTTCAATGA
The DNA here is from genome assembly GCF_038396675.1 of Hydra vulgaris. Taxonomy (NCBI): domain Eukaryota; kingdom Metazoa; phylum Cnidaria; class Hydrozoa; order Anthoathecata; family Hydridae; genus Hydra; species Hydra vulgaris. Next base: position 40,658,157 of record NC_088930.1, read on the forward strand.
TGACGACAATAAAAACCGATTTGCGTAGTTAAAAATTGATTTTTCAATAGCAGGGTGAACATTTTTCATAAGATATGCAAATAATAAATCATTTCGTGCATTTTAGGTGAAAGTTCATCAAACTACAGTACAGGAGCATGGGGTTGAAAAAAAGTCGTAACTCTAATATACACACACATAACATAAAGGAGGCAGTTATACATCGGAGGCATACATACATTGGAGGCAGTTATACATCGCTTAAGGCATACATTCGTTTAGTCGACCCGTTTTCCTTGGTCTCCTGGAGGGTCAAGATATCTGTAACTAACTATATTTATATACACATATATGTATATAATTATATACATATATGTGTATATAATTATATACATATATGTATATATATGTATATATATATACATATACATATAAATATTATATATATTAGAGTGAAGCTTATTTTAGCTCGAAGATGTTCTTCCACAACTTGTAGCAGAAAATGGAGCTGGGATTCATTGCGAGTTATAAGTCCACTATACTCCTGGATTAATGCAACTCCTCGTTCTGCATAATCCTTTACCACTTTCAAAAATTTTACCCTCTTTTTGCTTGTTTGAAATTGTCACGTTGATTCCATAATTCAAGATCAACGTTTAGAAATCCATCTGGTAATTCCATCATGAAAAAGAATTTCATAGATTTGGCAGTTACAAAATTTTCCAAATTCGTATTTTTTAATACATCCATTGGAACATTAGGCCGTTTTTTTTTTGATCTTGTTCCAAATCTTCGTTCTGCATGGCACTCGCCATTAGTCGCTTTGCGGTTGAACTGACCTGATCATCAAAGAATACTAAACCCACAAGTTCAGGCAACAAATACCATAAATGATTGGATAGCTTGATTAATGTAGCTTTCGCAATTGCTGGATGAATGGTCGAGTACTACAGTAAAGATTTCATCAACATCAAATCGTTGTATGGAGCATTTGGAGCTAGTGGGGCTGTGATACATATTTTCAGGTAGACACGAACCGTAAATACACAAATATCACGTAATCCCTGCTGTTCTGTCAGTGTTGATTTAAATTGATGTCTAAACATCCAAATTTTCAAACTGAAAATCACCTTTCACATCCAACGTGCATGATGCATGGCTCCGGGGCTCATAATCCGAATTCCACTTTCAGGTACTGCACCGAGAAAGATAATGACGACTACAGTTTTCTACTCCCTGCAGTCATCTCTAGGTTGACTTTGTTGAAGATTCTTGTTAAAAAATTTGATTGTGCTCTCTCGAATATCTTCCACTAGATCAGCTATATCACTTGCCGTTTCAGTTTCATATCTGTCGGTGTCCATTAATACTCATTTCTCTTGAAATCTCTTAAAGAGAAGAACCTCTGGAGCAGATGTTGACCCCATGCATACTTTGAATATGGCACCAGTAATGAGTTCCATAGTATGACGTCGGCATGCAAAGTACAGAAGCACCTTGCCAAGCTTTTGCTCCAGAAGAACACATGCACCACCAAATCTGCTTGCGTTGGAACTTTTCGTATCAAAACACATTGCTCAAATGCTATTGGTTATATTCCAATATTCAATTGCACCAATGACGGCAGAATCTTGAGCCTCCCCAATTCCAGATAACAGCTCAACAATAGTTGCCAGTATTGGTTTCTGACAAAAGTTGAGAAACACTTTTGCCAGAAACCAATACTGGCAGACGATCCACCTTTTCTTTGCCATTCAAATGAGGAATGAATTTGCCGTCTCAATACTCAAACAAAGGTGTTTGAACACGAAACTCTGCTTTAAACTTGCTGATCTCGGGGCTCGATGCTCCTGCCTTTGTCGACG
>NC_088930.1:40665000-40780000 GCF_038396675.1 Hydra vulgaris
GAGAAGGAAAAAATATAAAGTCAAGACAGCAGGAAGAAAAACTCAGGAAAAACAATCTTTGGATTGATAGAATTGCCAAAAATGAAAATAAAAATTGGAATGACATCGAAAACAAGAACTAAGTTTTTTTAAACCTTTCTTTGGTAATATGAATATAAAAAGAGCATATAGAATTGGAAAAAAAGCTGATAACAAAACAAGGACCATAGTTGTTAAATTGCAACATTACAAGGGCCACGTTAAAGCGTTGCAAGGCTTAAAGGATTCGGAATTTACATCAATGAAGATTACTCTTTTGAATCAAATGAAATAAGCAAAAAAAAAAAGAAACAGCTGGTTGAAACAAAGTTACACAGAAAGTATGGTAAATATTCAATTATTATTTACAACAAACTTATTGTTAAAAAACTTAGAAACAAGTAAATTAGCGTTTTAAAATTATAGTATATATTTTATTTTAATAGTACTCTTATTTAAAGGCTGCGGTAAAAAACTTTTTTTTTTATAGCAGCCTTTAAATAAGAGTATTATTAAATTATTTTTATCCTGATATTAATTTCTATAATAATATTGATTTAATGAAAAATATTAGGCCATTATGTTATAACGTAAATTCAAAAAATATCTTTGAAGGAATGGCTCGTAGTCAACTCTTCATATTAATATTAAAAGCATAAAAAAATTCGATTCGTTAAAAGAATTTTTATATAAAATTGATATTAATTTTTAAACTCTTTGTTTCAGCGAGACATAGTGTGATGACAAAAATATCGAGAACAATTACAGTTTCCATTAACTAAACTATAAAGTGATTCATTAAATTATAACCTCGCGCAAGGTAGATAAAAATAAATATATTTTAGCACATTTTATAATAACATATAGTAAATTTTGCATTACTTTTCACAGACAATTTTTGTAAAAGAAAATAGCTTGAAAAGATTTTTCTTAGGATTTTATTTAACAATGTTAGGGGGTTTCTTGTATTTTTATTAAAAACTCATTTATCTATATTGTAATTACTATTTATAAAAAATTAGTTATAAAAAAATTAATTCAAATTTAAGTATAACCACTGATGAATATGATACTTGTTTTTATTACTTTTACTTTGAACTCGTTGATAAAACTTCAAAAGCATTATCTTTCATGCTTTATACAGACCACCTTCAGGTTCAGCTCAAATGTTTAAAGGCCACGTTAAAAGCGTTATTAAAAAGAATACGAATTATAAAAAAAGTTATTTATCTTTTTGAAAATTTGAACCTCAATATTTTGAGGTTCAAATTATCAAAAAGATAAACAAATAAAAGCATTAGGGAATTTTTTAATGTTGATTTTGAGAATAGTTATATTCTTGTCTTTAGAAAAAGTGTAACTTCAATAGATTGGCAATGACTTCATAAGTATAAAGATAAAAGAGGAATATTTAAAACAGATATTTCTGATACCACTTTCATTTATTTCGTATTTTCCCATATTCATTATAGCTTAAAAATGGAATAAAGGTGATTTCCGAAGAAATAAAAAAAATAAGAGCAAGATTAATAAACAAAACTTCAGCACCTGAAGGCTTTGTATTTTAAATTGGATAAATAAACAACTCTTTTGTATTATGATTTATAACCTCTTATCAAGAGTTAACTGGGATGACCTGTTACTGGATCTAAACGCTCATAAAGTCTACGATATATTCATATTAAAATTTTTTAAATATTATAATAAAGCTTTTAAAGTATCAAAATTGGTTAAATCAAAAGCGCTTTTGAACCCTTGGATAACTTAAACTTCCAAAAAAAATAACGATTATGCAAAAAATTTCTTTGAAAATAACCGTTTGTAACCAAACTAGTTATAAAAACTATAAACGCCTCTTTGAGTCAGTTTTAAAAAGATCTTAAAAAAAAAGCTACTATTCAGATCAATTAAAAAAGCTTCCTTAAAGGATACAAGATTACTACATCTGTCCAACAACATCTTTAGAGTAGTCTAAGATCATCTTTACATTTTTGTCCAAAACCATCTGTATTTTTTTTTTACTCGAACAACATCTGTCCAATATCATATGGAAATTTAATGACCGCTAACATCATCTTTAGGAAGATATAACTACATCTGGTAATTTCTCTCTAAATCCAATAACATCTGGAAGAACTTCCTCCAAATGTAACTAAATCTGGAAAAAACCATATATGAAACTGCATTTGGTTAAAATAATGCATTTACATTTATTAATTTTTTTTAGATGTAACTACATCAACCGTAACCAATATGTAACTACATGGGGGTAATATAATGCATTATAGTTTAATAATTTCATAAAATCTTGTAGTTATATTTAACATATTTGAAAAGATGTAACTACATCTGTAGATTTCACAGATAAAGTTGTGCAGATGTAGTTATTCTTAAAATAATTAAAAAGATGTCACTACATCTGTAAAATCTCCAGATTTAGTTGCACGGATGTTATTATACTTAGATAATTGAAAAGATGTAACTACATCTGTAGTTATTATATACTTTTTACGCAGATGTTATTAAACATCAATGAAATTTGAGATGTTGTTGGACAGATGTTATTATACCTCAGTGTTTACACCAGGCGACACTTTTGAAATAAGCGTGTAAATTGTGTTACATCGTGTCTTAAAATTTTTGCATAAATGGCTTCTATCAGCATTAAAATAAATATAGGGCTAAAACTATTTATCGTCACGTCCAAAAAGCAAAAGTAAAATCCATACGGCGTAATACAAAAAAAAAAAAAAATTATTTTGTTTAAAATTCTTTTTTTTAATAATAAGTGATTTAAGTAATTATTCAATTAAATAAGTGAATATATTAGTAAAATATCATTAGAATTTTCAGAATACAAAGAAGTGATCAAGTAGAAGCCCGAAGTGATCAATTAAGAACATGGATGAGCCTGGCAAGAGAAAGTCTGGTGGCAAAAGGAATAAAGAGGCAAGTTTAAAACGAATCACAAGCCTAAATGTTGTTGCGTCCTTGCTAAAGTTGATTACATTTTTTTGCAAAAAAACAAACTGATGCATTATCACAAGAGGAGGTGAGTTCAAACACATGTAGCATCAGTCTGGATTCATTGATTGATTATGAAGATCTTAATAAAGATAAAGCTACCTTGGACTCCATTAGTGTCACAGTAAAAAATTAGTTTAGAACGTCAAAGTATTTTCAACCAACCCTACCGACTGGATACGCCGAAGTAATGGCCTGATTAAGTTCATTACAACAAATCAGCAAAATAGAGACGTCAATCCTACTGATTTTTCAAGGTCTGAAACCCATAGCAATACTAGAACTTTCAACACGCCTCAAAATAGATATTATTTCGAAAACCAGTAAACGGAGAAAAAAAAGACTTCTTTTCCGGAAAACTAAGAGTTCTTTAGCAAGGCAAGATGGATTTTGCAACTGGAAATTTGCTTTTAAGGCAATCAGTGAGCATAAGAAATTTGCTGAACATAATAGTTCAATCTCTATCTTTGTTAATCAAAGTGAATGCAGTTCCGGGATTGATTGTGATTTTGTTAAACAGTTTCAGAATGAAAAGCATTGCTGGAGAAATGTGTTGCGTCGGGTCGTATCTATCACAAAATTTTTTCTTCCAGGTAGAGTTTAGTTATATTTTTATTTTAAGATTATTTCTCTTTTTAATATATTTGTCTATTATTACATACATATTTATGTCTTTTTAACATATCGGTCTATTATTACATGCATATTTATGTAGACTTTATTTTTTGACCCATCAGAGGGTTAGCATTTTGTGGATCAGATCAGAAAATTGGATCATGTTATCGTGGAAATTTTCTTAGCTCATTAGAGCTTTCAGCTGAATACGTACTATTTTTAACTAAACATTTAAGCACTCACGTAAACCAAGGTAAAGGTAGCACTTCCTATCTATTAGCTAATATTTGCGAAGAGTTCATTCAGCTTCTTGGTGATTTGCTTTTACAAATAATTGGTAATTATAAATAGTTTTAATATATTTTATTGATATACTTTAAAATTGCCTTAAAGGGAACGCTTGAAAATTTTGAAATAACATTTTTAATATTATATTCTTTGCTACAGTTACTGCCAAATATTATTGTATTGCCAAATATTATAAAAATTATTGTTGATTTAACCTCTGACGTTTTGCACATAGATCAATTCACTTTAGTTATTTGGTATTTAATGCCTGAAGAAAAACCAGTCGAATTTTTTTTATTAATCATTCCAATGAAATGTCACGTGGCAGCAGATATGCTTTATCTTGTCAAAAAGACATTTGAGATGCACGGTATTAACATCACAGATTACTGTGGGCAGTCGTATGATAATGCCTTTAATATGTCTGAGGTCTACACTGGGTTGCAAACCCGTATCAAGGAGTTAAAAGCACTTGTTGAATATGTTCCATGCGCCGGTCATTCTATGAATCTGGTTGGTCTTGCTGCAGCTGAGTCTAAAGTGACAGCTGCAATTTTCTTTGAAATCTTTAACAACTATATAACTTTTTTTCTTCTTCAACGCATTGCCAGGAAGTCTTGAAATAAAACTGGAAAGCAGTGTAAAGTTTCCAAAAAGTCTCTCACATATTAGATGGTCTGCACTTTCAGATGCGTGTTTAAACTTAAAGGTAGTCTTAAAAGAACAGAACAATGACAAAACGTAACAGTCAAACATGATAATAGAAGCTCGTAGACCTCAGGAAAATGGATCAGCTGGAGACGACCGTCATGATTGTCATCTGTAACAAATTTATAGAAAGGTTTAACAAAGTACACAAAATGCATCAAGCCGTTGAAATCAACTTAATAGCGGTGAATGAGCTGTATAGCTTTCTTTCTATTTGTATTTAAGAGGTAAAATTAAGTTTTGACAAATTTGAAAAAATTTGGTGGGCACCGGCAAGTACTCTGCTGAAAAAAACAAAAAAGATTGGACAAAAGTCAACACGGTTGACACCCATTCTCAGTGGGACGTAGGGTGGCTAATATTGAAACTTTTTATACTTTTTTACAATATTTATATGGTGGATTCATTTGCTAAGACATTAAAATTTGTTGATGCTAAATTTGCTCAAGAAAAATTTAGTGAAAATAGTAGCCGCACCCTTTCGCCCTTTTTTGAATGAATTGTTTTTTAGTGACGCAAGGCCTTTATAAAATGCTTTTTTTCTGCATCTTTAATGAGTGTTGGATCCAGAATTGTCATAACATATGAACAATAAAAGAAAGTTTTAAGAAATTTGAAATTAGTATAAGGTAATAAAGTAAAATATTTTAATAACTCATTGGCTTCGCATTCAGGCAAGGGCGTAAACCTTGTAAGGGTATTTTGTTCGCATGCTCCAATCATTGCGATCTTTTGCAAGTGCTCTCGTTTAATACATTCGTTTATTACAAAATGTATCATTATAACTAAAAACTATTCTGTGATTATATTTTGTAAAGCTATAGAAGATTTGAATTCGACTATGTGCATATTGCCTATCGTGTTGAATTTAAAGTTTGGCTTGTAACCAAGGGATATAAATAAATGTATGCGGAAACAAAAAAACGTATATTCCTTTTAATGTTAAGGCATTTGGGATTGAGAATCGACGAGCCAAGGACCTGGTAACAGTACTACAGGAAACGTTTGCAAAAGTGCCTTTAAAAATCTTAAAATTTTATGTGAAACCCTGGGAATCAGCGAGGAACTCATAATAAGGTTTCGTACTATTTTAATAACCAATAATAGTAGCCATACTGTTCATCCTAAAAAATTTAGCAACTATTGCGAAAAAACATATTCAATTTTTTTCGGCTACAACATGCTTGCAAGTGCTCGCAGACTCCACACAATTTTTAACAGAAACACAATAAAAATAAGCTATAGCTGTATGTCGAATATGAAGTCTTTTTTAAACGCACACAATCAACAAATTATGAACAACAAAAAAGTTCCACCTAAAACCAACTGCAACTGCCTTTATAAAAATTCCTTACCTTTATCAAACCAATGCTTAACAAAAAACATTATATACCAAGCCAATATAAGTTCCAATAATCCTACTACCACTCCTGTCAACAAATCCTACATCGGTATAAGTGAAACACCATTCAAAATTAGATATGCCAACCATATAAATCAGTTAACATTCTAAAATACAAGGGCAAAACGACACTGAATTATCAAAAGAATATTGGAAATTAAAAGATGCCAACTTAAACCCAGTTGTTAAATGGAAAATAATTAGGCAAAGCAATGCTTACAACCCAACCACAAAGTCCTGCAAACTATGCACAAACGAAAAATATGAAATTCTGTTTTGCAAAAATAAAAATCTGCTAAACAAAAAAAGTGAAATGCTATCCAAGCGCAAGCATCGAAATAAATTTCTTCTCGCCCTATTCGACACGGGTGATTGATCTAATTATCTAAATAATTAAATATTGCTTGTTTGTTTGTTTTGACGTCAGAACTCATTCCATTGCTTTGTTATGTTTTTTCTGTCAATTTCTGTATTTTGTATTTATTAACGGTTTTTTCTTAATTTTAAGAATAAAATGTGGCTGATGATTGCTGAAGGGCATGAAACTTTAAGTTCCATCACAAAGTTGTATTTTTTCAAATAATCAAACTCTTTATATATTAATACCGATCTATTTTGTAAACAATTTTACTTAATATTGATCACTCTCAAACGAACAAGAGACTTTGTATCATAACTTGGTACATGAAAACAACAATATATATATATATAGATAAATATATATATATATATATATATATACATATATATATATATATATATATATATATATATATATACATATATATATATATATATATATATATATATATATATATATATATATATATATATATATATATATATATATATATATATATATATATATATATATTATATGAATGGATTCAGGTCCATTATTTATACTTTTTCAAAAGAACAATTTTATTACAAGTTATATGTTGTACAAATTTAATTTTTACATATTTTTTGATTTATTACTATTTTTCCTACAAATTTGTTATTTTACTTTTTTTTTTTACCTATTATTTATTTTAAATCAAATTTATAAATATTGTTTGCAATATTTAAGAATGGATCAATTAAATTTTATATTTTCATAGTCTTAAACTAAATTTTTCTTCTTTTTTTTTTCTTTTTCTTTTTATATATTCCCTTGTAACATTTTTTTTTTATCTTTTCAAAAAGAAAGTTTTGTTTTATGCATATTGGTCAATTTATATATGACATACGTAATTATTTATCTTTTAAGAAATCAATTCTTTGAGCTTAGAGATAAGAAAAATTGGGTCTACTTCTTGCCTCGGCCATCTGTATTTATTTTGAAATAATATTTTTACTTATATATTTATACTGCAAAACATAAAAGCAAAAAAAAATAATAATAATAAATCAATAGGGTTACCTTAGTGAATAGGGTTACCCTAGTGAAAGTAAAAATACATCTAAAAAAAACAACAAATAAACTACTGCCAAAATGCAAAAAAAGTGTTAAAAAATGTGCAAAACCTGGCAAAAGAACTATCAGTTTGTAAAACAAAAAAAAAAGTTTCTGTTAAAAGAATTTTTATTGGCCATTGAAACCTTAAATACACTCACTTTCAAAATGAAGTGAATAAAAAGTTATATAAACCTTATGTTTTACATTATATTATCATCAAATGGCATCTGATACTCTTCAATATTTTTATATGCAATAATAAAATTCGTAATAATAGCAGCAGCTAAAGATTAAAATGGTTAAAATGTTCATCATAAATCGAAAGCTATGATTTTTTGCTGCCTATCTAATAAGTCAAATTATGGTACCAGTTCTTTAAAGATACTTACTGTTCAGATCACTTATGCAGCATAACAATCTTTTTTTGGACTTTGGCTGATTACTTTTTTGTTAACTTGACCAATGTTTGTAAAAGTCTTAATGAGTAGTTTTGACCGTTTGTTCACTATAGGGCCCCAAGAGAGATCCTTTGCAACTGATAAAATCTTTAATTTGGTAGAAAATAGTGTAAGTTACGGATGTTACGCAAAGAATGTTGGGAACCGAGTATGTATCAGCAAGTTGCTGGAGCACATCCACATTTTTAAGAAGCCTCTTTCATTTGTTTCCCTCGAACAGGCCCCGATGATACGGGCTCAGTTTAATGTGGGTGGCAGCTGGCCACTTAACAGCTTCTTCATGTACAAGGTTGCATACTCGAATGGCTTTGAAGACCAAAAGTTACGTTTGCAACGTTCATATCGCAAGCCAAAATTAGTTTAACTCCATTTGCATTATTTAGTGACCAGATTTGTTCAATTTTAAAGTGAGTTTCTGACAAATCTTCTCATACCGCAAGAGGAATTTGTCTTCTAACTTCAGTGTCTTTACCAATCCTTTGAGTGAGAGATTGCTGGTAAGAGCAGTTCTTATAAAAATTTGGCTTTGCCAACTTGCTGCTTGATGCTTGGTTTACAATTCTGACCAGTTTCTTTAATCCGTTGTTTGATAGTCCCGTATTTGATTGTACATTTACAAAAGCTAGAGCGGTCAATTTTAGAGCGCTTGATATTGGCCAGGCACTAATTTGACCTGAAACCAAAACATAAATATTTTATTTTATATTTAACTTTGTTCAGAAAGTTTGTGTAAAATTTTTATTTTTAAAGAGATTAGAATCTTGTCAAAAATATCCTTGCTGAAACATATCTAGTCTCTTTTATAAAATACTTTCTTTGAATATATATGTAAAAATTATTTAACTATAAATATTTACCTTAGGTAATTCTAATTGAAGGCACGCCAGGTATATCCAATAAAGTTATATCCACTCGAGGTATATCCAATGAAAAATTATTTCCTTTAAAGAATAATTCTTTATTGGATATACCTCGAGATACGATTTGTTCGTCTGCTCTGGCATCTTTGGTATTAAAATTGAAAAGTATTCTCTAAACTATATTGAGAGCAATGGTGGCGAAACTTTTTCCTGAAAGGGCAGAGGCATGAGCTGCAACGTACAATTGATTCTTTTTTAATGGTGGTTTATTTTTCAAGTGTATGCTACTATTGGAGGTAAATAATCACATGGCAGTGGTTTGGCGTTTTTGTCGACAGAAGCTTAAATGTACCAACATTTGGTAATCTGGCTTCACATACAGCAACACCATTTTATGGCTCTTCAGTACAACCTTTTGGATAGTATGGAAGCGTATTTGGAAGGACACCAGCGCAAATATATTTTTATTGTATTTGATTTTAATGATCGTATTCAACAAATATTATTCTAATGAGTATTTCCGACGTCATTATTTTCAAAACAAATATATATTTTTTGAAAACTATAAACATTTTTATCCTCATTCTGTTTTTAAAATATCATCATTTTGGACGTGATGTTTATTTGCAAGTTTATAGAGATTATTGTTCGCATGAGTAAGCATTTAAGAAGACACAGTAGTTTGATGAATACACAAAATAACAAGAAAAAAAATTAAGTAAATAAACTAAAAATTTTTCGTTGAAAAAGTTCTATTTTCACCAAAATCCATGTTCTTTATACTTTATTTCTTATTCTTTATATTCTAACAACACCTTCTCTTGTAATTTTTCTTCTTTTATATGTTTGTATCTTTATCATAAATATTGTAATAAAGAATAAAAAAAAAAAAAAAAAAAGTGCAGCCAAAAATATCAAGTTTATTGAAATATTAGATTTACATAAACATGATATTAGAAAAATGTTAGATTTACAAATCTACAAATTACAAATTACAAATCTACAAATCTTACAAATGTATATTCGTATTAAAAATCCAGAAAAAAACTTCAACTGGACTTGTTGATCAAAATGCTGTTGCATAAGAATGTTGCATATGAATACAATATGTTGCATATGAATGTTGAACAAAATTGGCAAATACTTATAGCGTTCGGAATTTCTTTAGGATCCAAGTATGGGTATGGTGTGCTAAAATATTCGTTTTTTTAATCTTATCACTAATCTCAGCTAATGCACTTTTGAACCTAAAAAGTAACAATGTTCAACACAAAAAGTAAAAAAGGTTAAAAAACTTTACTGAGGTTTAAATGGTTATTGTAAATGTTATTCCACTAAATTTAGTTTTAACAATAATTTTTAATTACCTAAGGTAATTTTTTTCTTCTCTAAAGCTAGCGTTGGAGTTACGGCACCATAATTCGCGAGGCATCATTATCATATACTTTGGAGGCATCCACAAAGTACGTGTGCAGTAAATCCAAAAATTCCAGACCCTTCTTTTCCCCCTTAAACGCACCTATATGCAATAAATAAACCCCCACCTTCTGCTTACAAACGCATTACACAATGTTACAAAAAAATAATCTATTTATCAAATTGTTTTGATATTTCTTAATTAATTTTAGCATGCTGAGTCTGAACATGACATTGTTTTTTTTTATTGCGTTAACCGTGTGATCATAAGACCAAAAAAATCAGTTAAACATATTAATAATACCAATTGCATTGCAAAAGATACACCTTTGGTGAGTAGATAGCATTTACTAGTGTAAAAATGTTGGTAAAAAACATAATACTGCATCACGTTGCTTACATATACTACATGTCACATGTTGTAATGTAATATTCTCGGAAAATCTTATAAAACACTAGAAGTAGGACGTGGTTTTCTTTTATGAAGTTTGTTGTCATCGCGTACCAAACGCCAGATGTAGTCACTAGGGTTATGACTTTTTTTAAAACCCATGCTCCAGTACTGTAGTTTGATGAACTTTTACCTAAAAAGCACATAATGAACTATTATTTGCATATCTTTTGAAAAAAGTTCATTAAAAAATCGATTTTGACAAAAGTACTACTATGTACTACATAGTAGTACTTATGTCAAAATCGATTTTTTAATGAACTTTTTTCAAAAGATATGCAAATAATAGTTCATTTCATGCTTTTTAGGTAAAAGTTCATTAAACTACAGTACAGGAGCATAAGGTTGAAAAAAAGTCATAACCCTAATAGTCACCCATCATAGTTGCATCCCATCTGCCTTAGTATTTCTTATCCATTTCAAGAATATTCTGATGAAAACTTTCTCCTCGCTCTTCATTTGCATCACCCAAAATTGGTCTTACAAATTCCAAGTGTTAATGCAGGTAATACAATTTTATTGACATTCTGCATTTCATATCTGCGTACTGGACAACTAAGTTTTCCACTAAGCTTTTTGTAGTTATTTTTCTTACTGTTGCATATATAACTATTAATAATGTGTCTAAACGCTATCCACGCTTCTTTTCAACTGCAGATATTTTATCCTCCTACTCCTTACATCCCAACATAACTTTACTGTGTGAATCAACAAATACACCTGCTGAAATTTTTGCATCTGACATCTTTAGGCATTTGCCGAATATGCTGGAATGCTGCACTCGTTGGGTTTATTGCTTTGACATATTGTTTGACAAGGCCTAGTTTAATGTGAAGGGGTGGAAGTAAGATCTTTTCAAGAGGTGTTAGAGATTGATTTACAACATGGTGCGAACCAGGCTGTAAATGTTCTCTTACTGGCCAATCCCGTCTTATAAAGTGCTGATCCACATCCTTCAACTATCCCATAAATAAATAAAATACGATTCTTTCGTGTATACTCCTTGTAAAATAAAGAAGAAACAATAGCGTTTTAAAGTCTCCACATACATCCCACTCACAACTGTTGTAGTAGATTTTTTCAATCAACAGTTTCATGTTCTAGTGGACTTTCTTTAGATGAACTAAATGAGCTACAGGAATTGAAGGAAATAGATTTCCATTATGGAGCAAAACTGCATTTAGACTTCTTTTTAAGCTGTTAACGAATAATCTTTTAAGGGCTGTGAACAATTTCATCAAAAAGACCACAAAATTCATGATTATAGCACAGTCGTTTTGATACGTAGAAAAGATACATAAAAGCATGCAAATGTTTTATGTCTCTTTCAATATTTTGAAGTTTTTTTGCTTGGATCTAATAAATTCTATTCCTTCAAACATTATGTCAAAAGTTTGGCATTTGATTTAATGAAACTAGGTCTCTTTCTAAGTCATGAAGTTCTTTTTGACTAAAGAAATGAAGAAAATCATTTAGTTCCCTGAAATCATCAAATTCATTACTTTTTTTTTAAGTTCATCTTCTTTACAATGATATGCAGCTGCATCATTGGATTGAAGTGGAGTAGGAACAGGCAATTCATCACTGTGTGGAACTGGTTCTTCAGACTTGTATAAACAAGAGTCAAGATATCCATCGGCTTTTTATACTTTGAAACATCAATTATGCAGAAATATCAATTGGGCTCATAACTTTTTGGCCGGATATGCTAAGCAATAACTTAAGATATACTTAACAAATTAATTTCTAATGTTTTTTATAATGAAATTGATTGTATCGTTCAAAGTTTTTAATCAATTCGAATGCAATCAAACTTTTTAAGAGTAGATGTCGCCATAGCCTGAATCTTGCTTTCAATGACCTTTTTCGATGGTACTATTCATTTATCCTATCAATTACATTATTATGTGCATAAGTTTTTTTATATCATTGTATTTTTATAATGAATTGTGATACAAATGAGTTATGACTGCAATAAAATGACTACACAGCTGTTTTTAGAAAGGTCTTAAACTAGATGATTAACAACAAAAGAAAATTTTTAATATTAAATAATTTTTTTTATGCTAACAAAACCTTCATCGAACACAATATTATGAATTTTTAAAAGATTTCCCTGAATAAACAACTTTAATTAGTCCTTGTTTTAAATTCCAGCAGTAGTCAGCCATTATATGTGTCAGCCATCATATGTGAGTGACACTTTCCCTAACAACGTTCTTCTGTTGTTTGAATATCTTGATGAAATTTTTTACTTTGTCCTCTCTAAAATTGCTTTAACTTTGTGGAAATCGGTTTAAATGCAAGTGCAGGTAGCGGAATTTTATGCTAATGTTGCAAGTTTGATAGCACGCACCCAACAAACTCGACATGGTTGTCAGATGTTTTTTTACTTAGGAAGCTACTTCTAACCAAAACAAATGAGCTCCAACGTTTTTGATCAATGGTTTTGCTTGTCACGACTTTTCCAGAAACAAATGAAACAAAGAAACTTGATGATATCAAAA
Organism: Hydra vulgaris; assembly: GCF_038396675.1. Taxonomy (NCBI): domain Eukaryota; kingdom Metazoa; phylum Cnidaria; class Hydrozoa; order Anthoathecata; family Hydridae; genus Hydra; species Hydra vulgaris. The sequence goes on from NC_088930.1 coordinate 40,678,189, forward strand.
TAAATTTTGATAAAGTTTGAAACCCAATTACAGATTATGATCCTATTTAAGATAAAAAAGTCTTTTTTCAAAAACAAATTTCCCTTAACCAGGGGGATACTGGGGTGTTTTTCAAAATTATTTTCATGTTAAATAAAAATTCCCATGGCGTCTCAAGCCAAAAAAAATTCATTTTAGAGGCTTATTGCAAAAGATTTTCACAAAATGTGTCAAAAAAAACGATTTTCGGAGTTTTGGCATCATAAATTCCAAAATTCCAAAAATCGAAAGTCGATTTTTGTATAAACTCTCAGGGACTATTCTTGGAAAATAATTCGGACCGCAATACCCCCGTGCCGGCGAAATTTGGCAGAAATATTGCTAAATGTAAACATTTTTTTGCAGAAAAAAAGGTCCTCAATTTCGAATTTAGGGGGCGCCCAAATACGGTTAGGGCAGTCGAAAACGGTCTAGAATAGCCCATGACTTGCATAAACTTATTTAATTTTTAAAATTGTCTGTAAAAAGTTAAAGTAGAAGAGAAGTTTTTTACAAATAAAAAACTTCTATTCTATGAGAAACCTATTGAAAAAACAAAAGAAAATCTCACTTTTTATATTTTTAAAAAACATCATAAAAGATATATCATATGCTGATTGTAACAAATACTTATACATTTGGACAATAATATATTATATTGTAAATATTATACTATAATATATTATACTATTTACTCTTACAAAGTCAAAACTAAATCAAATAGTTATACTATTTATTGCTACAAAGTCATAACTGTAAATGATAACAGTTTGCAAACCAAAAATTTAAATATAAAATTAATAATACTAATGGATAATTACGAAAGATAAAAAAACTAAAGATAAATAAAAACATGTTACAAGAAGAAAAATTATTTAAAAAATTCCAACCTTGATACCAGCACCATCAGTTTCATCGCTTAGACAAATTGCCAAATTTTGAATCTCATCTTCAGTTTTTAACTTATCAGGAGTCTCTTGAAATATTTTTGAAATTATTTAAAATTTTTTCATTTTAAATTTTTGTTTTCTTGAATTATAATAACAACAAAAATAAAAAAACTTATATTTACCAACATATAAAATTATCAAAACTTCATGTATAAGAAAAATCAGATGCAGGTATATACCCTATTATAACATACCATACACCCTCGAAAGTATTTCAGTGACAAAATTAACAATAGCTTGATGAAAAAGGAGAGCGTCATGTCTATAAAAATAGTTTTTTAAAATCTCTGTATCGCCCACCTAAATAAATGTTTAGAAAAATATTATTTTGCTAATCAGTTATGTAAAATGTTAAGTAAATCAAAAACAAAATTGTTAAATCAGCAAGCTTTCTGAAAATAAAGTAACAAAAAAACAAATCAGAACTCCCTGCAGATTGTTTTATATTTTTTTATTTTGATCAACTTTAGACAAGTAACAGGTTTATAAACTCCTGCAAACAACAATTAAATAGGGGGTTTCATATCAGAATCATTTATATCTAAGGACAAAATTTTTCAAAATTGATAAAATTTTTGCGCTCTTATTCTAAAAATGCGCGCTTTGAAAATTTATTTAGAAAAAGAAGAAACAATGAATAATGACCCTTACTAAATTTAACAGTACTCCTTTGAGGCTGCAGGCTATGAGTAAGTCAATGTATGTACTGAAGCCCTCGCATATTATTATTTTAAATGCTTAGCATTGTCATTTCTTTTTTTTAAATGATCTTATTTCTTGTTTGGTAAATGAAGTTTTTTCTTTACAAAGAAACATTTATTCATTTCAATAAACGTTTCTTCGTAGAGACTTTCTTCAAAAGAAAAAAGTAATTAAATCTTGATGTTTGTACTTACATTTAGAATGCATAACTTTAAAAACTTTGACCCGTTCTAAAGAGTTTTTCAAAGCTTTTAATGATTTTTTTTTTCAGTTTTTAAAGTTTATTTTTTTATAATTTTTCGTTTTGATAGTACTGTATTTTTTTTTTGTTTAGTTAAGCTTACTTCGAAACATGCAAACAGGCGTAGTCAAGTTGTTTTGAGAAAATATTATATGGATGGACAGACAAGGCATCTGTCCGCATGAGCTTCCTGTAACAGCTTGATATATATGCATGTGTGTTTGTATTTATATATATATATATATATATATATATATATATATATATTTATATATATATATATATATATATATGTATTTATATATATATATATACATATATATATATATATATATATATATATATATATATATATATATATATATATATATATATATATATATATGTATATATATATATATATATATATGTATATATATATATATATATATATATATATATATATATATAGAGAGAGAGAGAGAGAGAGAGAGAGAGAGAGAGAGAGAGAGAGAGAGAGAGAGAGAGAGAGAGAGAGAGTGAGTGAGTGAGAGAGAGAAATAGTAAGGTAACGATTGACAGACGACCTAAAATATATAGCAAATTATATGAATCAGGGAAGCAAGAAAAAGAAAGCAAATTCCAAAGAACTGATGCACGAGGACAAAAATTGGACGAATAGGAATTTTAGAGCACTTAAAAACGGTCACAATAAAAGGGTGAGACTTAATTGAGTGATAATATTATAATGGGCACTGCTCTTTAGAACAGTGCCCATTATAATATTGTCACGCAATTAAGTCTCACCCTTTGCAAAAAAAAAAAAACGTTTTTTTTTTCATTTCTTTAAATTAACAACAGATAAAATCCCCATAACCAAGATAAACTTTATTAAGATTTTCACGAATGAAAATTTTCTTGTACAAATAGTTTTTAAAACCTTTCAAATGCTCGAAGAGTGCTAAAATATAATGAATTTCCTGTGTTGATAAAAACACAAGACTTGTAAAAAAACTTTATTTCTCAAATCTGTTTGTTTTAATTTTAATTATATTTTTCAACAAAAGCAGATTTGCCTTTTAAAATCAGCAAATCAGATTGCTTTTATTTCTGCCTATTCTGAGCCTGTATAGGGTTTATAGGTAAAGTATGCGTACGGGTCATAACAGCTAATAAATATTATTTATTAATAGTTTTATAAAGTAGTTTTTTAATTGTAGTTTTTATGGGGTATTTGTGGATTGTTATTTAATATAAGTTTAGATGAAATTTCTCAATTGCAGAGTTTGATTAAGTGTATATAAGATTAAGACTAACTAGATTATTTAAATGCTAACAGAAGTGTTTGCTGATGGTTTCACCAAAAAAAGCAGGTAAATTAACAGCTAATATATGTAGAACTATGTAATAAACAGGCTATATGTGCTTTTTAAAAAAAAAGGTATGGAAAATACTGCTGTGTATTGAAGCAACCCTTACATCTACACCGTGAAGTTCCCCCTATAAAAAAAAAAAGACAAAAAAAAGATTTCTGAAAAGTAATATGAAACTATTATGAAATGTTTTCCTATTTATTTTCGGTGTCTAGTCAGCCATGCAGAATTGAGATACACAATATCTTTATAAATTATAACCAAGTAGAGAATGATTCTACTTATATACTTGATTTAGAGTTTCCAGAAAGCTCCTTTTTGTCTGAAAATGTTAATGAGTCGTTTGCGACAAGCGCTTCAGATATAAGCCCTGTGAAATGGAATATTAGAAAAACACACATTAATTAGGTATTAATTTTTACAATAAACTATAATAAAAAAAGGCTCTATGAAACTGAAGATAAGTTCAAAAAAATCTATTCTTGCTTTGATACCGCTTCATGAACAACTATAATTAGTTCTTACAGATGATTTGATATTGCTAACATAACTTGCAAAATTTTTAGATATGATTGAAAACCTCATTCAAAATTTACATGAAAATGAAGATGAAGAAGAACTTAAATACCACACTTTCAAAAGTTTTGAATCTACGTATTCTTGGATAAAGTATATTCTTTGATACGTGCAACAAAACAAAGCCAAAGAGTATTCTATGAATACAAACAAGACCATCTTATGGTTTATTTTAGAGAAATACAGAAAGCTTATTTTGGAAAGAAAGATATGCTAATGCATATCAACTGCTTATTCCAAAAATAATGCTGGTAAATTAAAGGAAAAAGTATACCACACAATAATATAAAAAAGTGATCAGGATGCAATAGAAACTTTGAGTGTGGCTAACCAAATAGCTGACCAGTTTACTTAACATGCTCTAAGTGTTAAACAGATCTAAAAAAGTTATAATTCTGGTAAGAATTTAATTACTATTTCTATAATTATTGCTAGAAAATAAAGGGCTTGTAATTTAGCTGCATCTTGGGCGGAGGGGGACTGATTTGAGCTCTTGTAATGTATGATAATATAGTTCAATTTTTATTCGCTACTGGATCTTATAAATCATTATCTTTTTTTATTTAGGATGTTATACAGTTAACTCAGTTGCTGAAAAGTTGTTCGAAAATTTTGTTCAAGGTGAAAGGTATTTGCCTTTTTAGATATGGTTGCAATGAGCCACAAAAAGGTAGAGACCAATGTGGTTGCATAAGTGCTGATATCAAGAAGTACATTAATACTTATATCAACGCTGCGAATGAATGTATGTCAGCCCAGGATATTAGGGAAGAGGTTTTGGTTTTTGAAGGATTAAAAGATTCAAAAGTATCAGTAGTTGAAATTGACAAGTTAAAATCAGTTAATGATTGCAAGATAACGAATATTACTTTAATTATTCAATTTCATATAAAGATAATGACGTCATTTTCAGGATTAGAATTTGTTTCTAGTTTAACAGAGATAGAACGTTTCAATGGTGAAGAAATTTTTAGAGAAAATAAAAATCAAAAGAAATGAATAGATAAATGTTCAACAATGGTGTCTACTGAAGTGAGTCGTCATGTTTTACGTTTTTTGATACCAAAGCTGACCTCTGAAACCATCTCTGAAATGCCTCATAACAAACCTGTATCATTGGATCCAATACTTTACATCATTTTAATTTGGTTTTTATTCGTCCAAATCTCTCAGAGAAATTGATGCTAAAGCAATAGTTACAGAAATTAAATTTTAATAATAGCGCAACATTGGTGTTACAGGATGGGTTATATCAGTATAAGAGCATACAAGATTTGAAAGCAAGTAGAAAGATTTCTTATATGAGAGGTTCATAGCTGGAGAAGTTACAGGACATAAAACAACACCAGAGAAAGTTCTCTTGAAAATAAAAACATTAAAAAGATAAAAATATTGTCAAGTCATTTAACCTTATTGAATACCTTAGTCAACATCATATTTTCGCTTTATTTAGGAAAACGTCTAAAAATTACTGGCACGGTTTGCTTTAAAAACCTAAACAAGTTGAAGCAATTGAGGACTTAACTGAAAAATAAATAAAAAATCTATTTGTGTGTTACACTGAAAATTTAGTTGGCTAGATTTAGCTAATGTTGAGAGACTAAATAATTTTGATGTTGGGCAGTGTGTTCTTGTAGCAAGGAGTTTTGAACTAAACAAGTCTCTCTGTTAGCCAAATAACCTCAATACTTGATAATAATGGTGTGGTTATCAACCTAATGTTTGTATATGAAAAAACTTTTTATCGGCGATACCCCTAACATGAATTAGTTGAAGGCAGGTTTAACATCCACAAGATAATAAACATCCTAAGCAAGGACATAAGGAGCATTTTGTTTTTAGCATAAACAAAATGGAAGTAATAAAAAAAAGTTCTGTAGAGAATGAAATAAAACTTTTCATTATAGATTCATTAATATCATTATAATAGATTTTATAGTATTTTTGTAATAATTTTTCTATTAAATGTCTTTTTGAATTAAAAATATCTTCATTTGGACAAAACCACTCAATAATGTCTTTTAATTTATTGTAAGTATATAGGTGTATAAACCATTTTCAAAAAATTATACGTCAATAGCTCGTTGGCACATCGATCTTTTGCTTCTCAAAGTTAGCATAAATTTTATTGTTTTAATTTTTAAACTAATTTTGATTTAAATAAGTTCGAATGTATTAATGTATCAGGTAATCTTTCTTAAAAAATAACAACATTTAAGACAATTCTAGATTAACCAGAGATTTGGTGCTTAAAAGTACAGAATTTGTGTTGTTGAACGCCCCCGAGCAACAACACAAATACTGTACTTTTAAGCACCAAATCTCAGCAAGCATTTTAAAAGCTCACTTTTTTTCCTTAAATGCATAAAAGTTGATATTACATTCGTTTATCAAAATTTAGCACTTCCTTTCATTTCAAAAAACTTTTTTAACTGCATGAAATTACTACATCCAAACATGGAAAAAATGAAAATAGTCAACGTTTTATGAAAGTTCAAACAACAATAACTTTTGAACCGCTTTGAATTATAGTCTTAAATCTTTTAGGTTTTTATTATGAAACAAATTAAAGATATCGCTGAAAATTTCAAGAAAATTTAAGAACTTAACTATTTCAAGTTGCCTCATTCTTATAAAAAACGACTTAATACATTTTTGACAGTTGAAAAACTTATCAACATTTTTTTCCAGAACTAAGTTTCTTCAAAGCATTAAAAAAGAATGTGTACATTATTTCCTTCTTTTTTGCATCATGTCTTTAAGAAATATTTTTGCCTTAATCTTAGTAAAATTTTGACTATAAATCATTAGAGACAAAAAAATTTTTATTTTTGACTGTTGAATATTGAATTATATTAGCTGATTCCTTGGTGTAATTAAAATTTTGACATAAGCAGGTTATACACGTTGGCATATCCACATATAGACATTTTAGTGGTCTATAAAGCTTCAAGAGTAAAAAATATTATATTAACTAATATCACTTTACAGTCAGTCCATGAGATAATTTTAAAAAGTTTTACTACATATATTTTTAGAAGCGATGAAACTAACTTGTTTATAAAGTTTACTGTTGATATGAAAACGTAACTAGTTTATTTGAAAAAGAAACTTTTTTATAAAGTTTACCGCCTTTTTTTATAATTTTTTTTACATATTCTGAATGGAATAAATAATTTATTAAGATGGAGAAATAAGTCCCTAGTATTTCAAATGATACTACTAAATAGCGGAAGCAGTTTTTTGAATGGGGCTAAATGTTATGATTGTTTATTTTATTGAAATTTTTTAATTGAAAACAATCACTATGACGTGCTTTTATGAAAAAATAAAATCAATTCCAATGTTCAAAATTGCATCTTTTCTATATGAAACAACAGTTGAGGATTTATTAAAGTCGCATTGCTTATAACAGATAAGAGCGATTAAAAAAACCTTTCCAAATATAGCAACAATTATGTCACTCTATATAATTTGTCACTATATTATTATAAATTGTTACACTTTATAGTTTCCATAATATAGCAATTATTTCAAACAATTATGTTTGTGAAAACATATATTTATTGCAATTGAAAATACTTATATTTTTTGTTTGCAAAAGCGTGTACCGTGCCTAAGTTGCATTGAGCCATGTCTCAAAGTTATACTTCAAAATATCAAAAAAAGCTGTCACAGTTCCTGAAATAAAAAATTCAATTACAACAAAATTTGTTTGTCGTACACAAACACAATAAAATCTATTTGTTTAAACTACATAATAAAACGTCGGATAAAAATTATATTTAAAATTAAAATTATATTTAAAAACTATATTTTTATCAGAAACATTTCAAACACTTTCTTTACTACTAGTCTTTAATTTATTACACTAATCTTTAATTTTTAAAATTAGTCAGTCAAATTAATCATTAACGAAAAATTTTTTTTAAATTTCATTTTATCTTGTTTTTAAAAAAACTTGTGCGTAGTTTAATAAAAAAGAATTTTCAAAGTAGCTCTATATTTTTTTCTACTTTACATATTTAGGTTTAATTAAACATGATGATGTCTTTATTGAATAAAGTTTTAATTTAAAGCTATCGATTGCAATAAACCTTTCAAGCAATCTTTCGGTTGCGGTAAGCAATCTATCGACTGCATTAAGCAATCTAGAGAAAAAAAAAGTAAAACTAAAGTAAAGTTTTCTATTTAAGTATATTTAAAGTTGAAGTAATGGTTTTATTTGAAACCGTTAACGCGTGCAAATTGATAGCTAATTTAGAAGCTAACTGCATTGACACTAAAAAATTGTTAAAACATTGTATGTTTTGACAATTTTTCATTGTATGTTAGGCCAGTTTATTAAAGCAGGAAATGCTGTCTATAGTATTAGTAAAGTTTTATATAAACCTGCTGAAAAAGCTCAAACTGAATTAATAAAGAAGAGCAGTACGAAATACAAGCAAACGATTTAATGACCAGCTTAATTCGGATGACTGTTGGCAAGACAAAACTATGTTTTGATAAAGCAACACATGTGTTTCTTGCTCGGTATTACACAACTAACAATTTCAATGTAGTTTTGTATAGCAATTATAAGAGAACATATTCATCTAAAAAAAATTATAAAGAACATTTTTTTTTCCAAGATCTGCTTTCTGCAAAGATAGATTTGATGAAACAAATGTTGGTAAATTTTAATATTCATAATGATATTTCGTATTCTTACTACTCGTACAAAGATTATCTCCATTACATTTAAAAAAATTATTTGACTTACGTTAAAGATGAAAAAATAATGGAATTTGCAATAAAGCATAAACTATATCGTGCTTATCTCAAGAATAGAGAGTTTGATGTTATAGGCGAATGCGGCGATCGGAATAAAATCAGTAAAACACTGGCATGCACCGCAACAAGCTTAACATTTGGACTCGGAGCAGTTGCAGGTATTGGTTTTGGAATAAGTAGATTGAAAAACGAACAGAAATGGAGTCAAAACGTTCTTAGATTAAAAGAAGTTATGAAAAAATGTTTGATAATTGATACAAATTTTGATCTAGTCGTTGAAAAGATCTACACCCTTAAAAAGCTCAAATATTACATCGATCTAACAAAATCTCAATATGGAAATGACCTATTCAATAAAAACCTTGAAGAACTTAGTAGTGAATTTAGAAATAGTTATAGTAAAAAAACATTTGAAAAAGCTTTTTATATCAATGTATTACTCATACAGGAATTGCTAACCGCGTAAGTTACAGATATTTAAATATTGATTATGTGAAAAATATGTTACCAGCAGATGACGCTAAAGTTAAGTCATCCCCAGATCACCAAGACAACTTGGATTTATTAAACAATATTGTTAAATATTTTTTTTAAAACATTTTTTTCAGAAGATTTATTTTTAATTATAAGATTGAGCGCCTAATCTTGTCAATTTTTAGAAAAAAAGATCTGCAGCTAGAAGGGTAGTGCTGTTCATCTATAGTGTCTAAGGGTAGAAGTGTTAATCTATAGTGTTTTTATTACATGAACCAAATAAATAAATAACTACAAACTGTGGTTTAGTACGGGTTTATACCCACCGTGTTGGAATCTGGTTTGCGCTGCCTCCACTCCCTCCTCAAAATAGAATATCTATTGGATTTATCAAAAGCTTCTTAAGATATAAGATTATTAATAATTTTTAATTACGAAAAATTGAAATTTTTGCAAAATTTTAAAGGCTTATTCTTTTGATTTTTCTATTAGCAAAATCATCAAAAAGGCTTTCAAAGTCAATTTCAATACTCCATTTTTGTTCGATAAATAAAATGGCAAGGTTTCTTGAACGCAGGTTACTCATTGTAGACCTAAGGTACCTTTTTATCAATTTTTTTTTTTTTAAGTTTCTCTCACAACTAGCCGCACTTACAACAACTGTAAGGAAAACTCGTCGCTGTATAACTTTATTAGAAACTTAATTTTCTAGATTGTAATTTAGAATGAACTGCAAAAGTTCAAGTTGAACACTACCCATCCTTGATTTTTTTAATCTTGTGATGCAGCAACAAATAATATATATCAGTCTTTTTTTTTCAACGAGGAACTCTTCGTAATTAGTTTTATCATAGTCATTATTACAGTCATTATATACTAAGAAAACGTAAATGCAGGAGCATGAAACTGTTTAAATCTTGTAATAATTTCTTGGATCCATTTGTCAAAGGGCAAAAACATTTTCATTCTTTGTTCATTTTAATATGGCAATTCGAGCATTATGTGATTCCCTGCCATCTGCTTATATTTTCTACATTGACGATATTTGATATGGGGTGATTATTAAAAAACATTTTTAAAACTAACATATATATTAAGTTAAATTAATCAATTAACATTAAAATATATATATATATATATAATTTTTTACTTGAGTTTTTGTTTTTTAAATTTATTTATAATGTCAATAAAGTTCATATCTGTGCCAAATCCAGATTCAAATGAATCAGCACTTATCCTAGATTACCAAAAACTGGTAATTGTCTAAACAGGTTAGCAATATTCTATCTATTGATCAATAGATAGAATTGCTAACCAATTAGGACAAGCGCCAGTCTTTCCCTACCTCAAATAAGATTTAACCCTCTTTAATGTTCAAATGATCTCTTGTTTATATCCTTAATGCTTTATCTATGTAAGGAAACAGTTATTATCATTTTAAAAATATCTAGGTTTTGTTTTAGATCTTATGTTTTCAGTTAAACTCATTAAGCAGCTTCTGAGCTGAATACACTTGTTTGCAAATGAAGACGAAAGATCATTTTTATATATGGTTTGAAGTATTTCTGCATTTTTGTAAACTTTTGATGGTGATAAATAAATGCTAATAAAAAGTTAAACTTTTTATTAGCTTCATCATAGCACAATTTTCTAGTTCAGAATGTATTTTATCAATAATATCATAAAATTATTTAATCTTTGAAAAGTCTCAAATTCCAAAATTTATTTCTTATTCTCTTTTGTCATTTGCAGCTAATTTTCTTTTTCTTTTTCTTTTGCGTATTTTTTGATATGTTTTGTGTCCCGATTTATTCCTCTCTCTTTATAGATATCAAACATATCCTTATAAATAGATATTATTAGATCTAATGCATATCGAGTTAACGATTCGTATAAACTTACAACTGTTTCCTAAACAATCTTGACTAACTGCAATTGCTTACAAGTTTTGTTAAATTTTTCAAGTACATCACCCCGTAATGTGATCATTTGAGCTGTTTCAAGATTGTTTAGTTTTAAATATAGTCCATTAGCTTCTAATTTTGTGATTGACTTTTCTGATTTATCATCTTTAATAAAAGATAGTGCATTAATTACTTTATTCCAATTTTTTTAAACTAATACTTGCATCAGATCTTGCTGACCACCAGGTACGCAACCCTATAATGCGTTTCCTATATTGCTGTTATACTATCTGTCGATATTATCTTCAAGAAATTTTTCGTAAATTTTTTATTTATTATTTTACATTTAAATCTTGTTATTTTTTGATTATTGCAAAACATTACCTTTTTATTTACTACGTGAAATATTTACCATGCTTTGAAATATTTATCACGCTCTTTCACATGAACATAATGACACCGCACAAAAATGTGCTAAAATGCGATTTTCTATTTGAATTGCTATATAAATACACAAAAAACATAAATATTGGTTACTATATCCCTCCATAAATATTAACATGTCTTTGCTATAAAAAAATATCTAGAATAATATGTGTTCAAAACTTTAACTCCTGATATCTCAGTTTTATATTGGTGTAACATAACACCTTCATCCACTTATGTCTTCAATTATTTTGATTATATATTTTAGCTTGTAAGTTTTATGAAATATTAACTAAATGTTTTAAAGTATAATAAAGAACAACAACAACAACAACAAATCTGATAGTTTTTAAAGTGAAATATTTTATGTTTTAGTTAAATTGTTCTGAAGTATTTATCATCTATATGTAGAAGCACTAAAAAATTTAAAGGTATTTTGAAGCAGAATAAAAAATTTAGAAGCATTTCTACAACATTTCACAGAGCATTCATCAACAAGATTTAAAGAATATGCATTAAAAGAGCATAGTACAAATATATCTGAAGGAATAAACTTTTTTATTTCGAGTTTGAAGCCTTGTGTATTGATTAGACATGTTAGACGCGTCGTAACTTTGACCACGACAATTGTTTATATCTAATATATGCAATTCTAGAACCGAAAAAACAACATCTGCTAATTCTTCAGATTTATGATTGGAGATGGGTAGAAAACCTGAAAACTTTTCTACAGGAAAGACATTCTTTTGAACATTTCGAAAAATTAATACAGTTGATCTACATGGCTAATGTCAGGAGTAGAATCAATATTGATGGAAAAATATTTCGCTTCCTTTATTACTTTTACCATTTGTTGTATTTTTTTTATTGCTAAATTTCTTAATATGCTGTGCTAAAAAATGAACAAACTGAGCAGCGTTACTTTTTTTTATCAAATCAACGTTTTCGCATGAACAATTCGCGCATTATTATTTATAATTTGCAAGTGGACTTTGATCGTTTTTTGAGTGATTTTTCTACCAAACATACAAGGGCACACAGAGGTTGGGGAATCCGTGTCGGTTTCCCTAGGGCATCGCGTTTATGGGGTATCATAAGATGACAAAATTATCAGTATACTAAATAGAAAATTGAAAACACCCAATAAAGAAATGAAAATGGTTTACTTTGTTACTTCCATCCGTCAGATTACAGAGAGTTTTCGAGCTTCGAATTTTGCTGCTAGAAAAGCTCGCAAAGTCTTGGTATAACGTCAGAAAAACTTGATACCAAATCCAGATATGTTTTTGTTTTCTTTGTTGTGTTTGATTGTTTGATTCGTGAACTGTCTTAAATAACAAATTTTTAAAATATTTTGTGAATACTAGAAACTATAGTTTTCTTATTATTTGTTGTTTTATTTTTTTTCGTATTATTTGTTATGGTAGTTAGGGAGGAGGGGCATCCATTAAATTTTTTTTACTTATACCTCGGGCATCATGAAGTCTCTGTGCGCCCCTGCACCATACATATAAAATACATTTAAAATGTTTATAAAGATGAATTTCTAATGTTTACAATCTCGTTTTTAAAAATATGTGCGTGTATACTTGTAGGCAAAAAAAAAACAAATAATTGGAAATTTTGCCGCAAAAAACCTGGAGATATTTAGTAAGTCTATAAGTCGGTCTATGATTTTGACATAATAATAATATCAAAATTTTCGTAATAATGATATAAAATAACAATTTTAAGATTTTCTAATATTCTGACCGATTTTCTAAAATTCTGACGGCTGGTGCCCAATCAAAACTTGACGCCCCTGGGTTCTTCCCCCCCCCCTACTTCCCTCTCCCTAAATACGTCTCTGTGCCCAGATCACAAATTTATTTTGCATAAACAACTTCTTTATTAACTAATTGATTCCTATTCTTAGTTAAAAATAACTTTAAAACTTCTAGTTTGATATCACATTGTTCAGTTGTATGTTCAATCCAATTGTTTGGAAGGAGATCTATGTATCATTTATTTCCCGAAGGACTGACTCCCACAATTCAAAAATGCACAAAAACAAAAATGATTGCAATTAAACCAATAGCAACCCAGCATGTTAATTGCTCTATAGCATTTAAGATTTTTGAGTAATTTTTTTTACAACACTGACTGGATCTCCTCTTGCATTCTGTCGAGTTTCAATTAGGCGTTTGACACCGTGACCAGTTACAAAAGTCAAAATATCACAGCGATGTGAAAACAATGAATAGTTCTTCAAATGTTTCAAAAAATGTAACAGAGTTCACAGCAGCCGATGCTGCATGCACACCTGTTAAACTTAGTGAATGATTTGTACATGCAACAGATTCTGCTTTTCCGTTGATTTAATGCGCATCTAAACACTAGTAAGGTGACCAGACACCACAGCAGTATTTTAATACGCTTGTCCTCTACAATTTTGATTATCTACTTTATCATCTTTAAATTTGTTTAATATCTAGTTGAAATAGACTCATTATTTTTCCCTTTTGTGTCAATGAAATTGACAAAGATATTTGACAGAGTTTGAAAAAACCATTCATGTAAATTTACTATTTTTTACTCTAATTAATTCACCTTTACAAACCACTCTATCAAAATCAAAATTTAGATGATGAACTAAAGAGGCACCTTGACGTACAAGTATGATCCGCATATCATCATTAATCTTTTTGGGCTAAAAATCTGTCACCTTAATTAACAGCAGGATACAAAACATATTTCATTTTATCATCATTGCATCTTTCATCAAGCTCGTTACCATAAGTTGAGTTTGAAGAAGACTTTGATATTGATAACTTTAAGTTTTTAATTTCATTCTTTTTTATATAACAAAACTTGTAAAAAAAAATTTTTCTCTAATGATAAGACATTTTGTCTTTTACTTGCTCCAGTCAGATTGTAGTTATATATAGAATAGATTAGTGTAATATGAGCACCTTGGTAATATGAGCATACTCAAAGGTTTCTTAGATGTAAGCAGTGAAATTAAATTTGCTTTGTATTTTTTGAATCGACTTTATGTGGTGATAACAGGAATAAGTACAATTAGCGTAAACTTATATGCAGTAATTAGCGGCTATCATCTAATTAAAACGCAATTTTTTGCGTTGTTAAAATAATATCATCACACATAAATAAATCTTCGGCGCGAAATTTTGGTGCCAAAATAATGAAATTAACTTTTTCATACAGAAAAATATGCAAGCTAAATCCATTTTTACTTGAAAAACAATGCATAGAAACATTTAGTTTTGACTTTATTAAAAGATGCCATTTTTGTGTAATATGAGCATGCTCAAATTACCCTTGAAATAACCTAATTTAAAGTCCTAAAACAGCAGTGGTTATAATTGCTTTTTAAATAAAAAAAAACATAGTAAAACTTTTTAATATTTTAACAATAAATAAATATCTTATGTAACTTAAAATCAAAAAATTTGAATTTTTATCGTTCAAAGGTTTGAATTAATAAAACTGAAAAAATAACAAACTAATTTTTTTTTTTTTTTTTTTGCGGAAAACAAAGTAGTATTGTTTCAACAAAAGTGGATTAAAATCTTTTAATGATAAGTTTTGTTAATAACGAGTCGTTATATTCTAAAAAGTAGCTCTTATTGTCAGGTTAGTATTTTTTTGCTTATATAATGTCAATATTTTTAGCTAATTTAAAGTGCTCGTATTACCAAGCGATCTGGCTAATATGAGCAATTTTGCTACATTTTTAAAACCTCTGTGTTTTTAAGAACAAAACTTCAGGTGCCCAAATATCTAAATGGATCATGAATAGGGATCCCTAAAAAATTTTTATTGGCAAAAATTTTGGATCCAGCATAACTATTTTTGAAAACATTTCAATTTTTGTTTAAGGTGCTCATTTTTGCCCTAATCTACCATATATTTAGGGTAACATAATAATAATATTGTAAAATATGTGCATATTGGCGAAATAAAACAAACCAGGTAACGAGTTTAGTTCTGAAATTGCTTTAGTCCCAAAATATCACTGTAAATCCAAAATTTGCATAAAGTTTGCGTAATTTTTGCTTAAGTTCAAAGTTACGCTAAGTGGTATTCACAAACCTTGCGTAAACAAAAACTTACGAAATTCCTAAGTTTTTTCGTAAGTTATTACTTACGCAAAAGGTCTAAAAAACGGTATTCACTACATTTTCCTAATAAGTGCTCAGCAAACTTTACGCAAGAAAAGTTACGTCTGCTATTTTCTGACTTAAGTTTGTCGTAACTTTAAATCATCTAATAATATTTAAAAATGGTGTTTTAATTATTATAAAAGATTTCAGATTTTGTTTTTTATTGCCAATAAAATATAATTTTATCTTAACTTTATACTGCTATACATTAAGTTATTTATTTAAATAATACAACTATAGTTTTTTTTTAACAACAACAACAATAATAGTATATTTACCAAAAATTTAGATGTACTATATAAACTTGTTTTCACCTTAAATTTAAGGTTAAAAAAATAAACACACAATCTATATAATAGATAGTTCACTCTCTCGTAGCCTAGCTAAAACAAGGAGAGCGACCATAGTACGGATATATCATATGGTTTTGTTGTATGCCAATAACTTATTAAATAAGTTAAGTTAACTTAATAACTAGTTATTGTCATACATCAAAACTATATGATGTATCCATACTATATTAACTTATGGTTGTATCTATACTATACTATCTATACTATGTTATACAAAAATATATACAATAATATTATTGAAATATGTACTTTGTCTTGCATAACTAGCATAAAGAGAGAGAGAGAGTTCTCTCACTCTCTCTCTGTGTGAGAGAGAAAATATTTGTGCTAATATAGGTACAATATTCACAAAAGTATGTAATTAATTCATTAGTTTTTCAAATATCTATTTTTTTTAATTTATAAATGAGAACAAGACTATTTCAAAATACAATGATGCTAAAATTATCTCTGATTAACCAGGCTATTGAAGTAAAAAAGTATTATAACCTAAATATTAAACTTACTTTGAATTATGATGCTATGTTTTTCGATAATTTCAATTATTCAAAGGTATTAACAATATTAGGATTATTTTGAATAATAATGCTCTGTTTTTAATTATTTCAATTATCAGGAGATATTATTAATATCTACGGATAATTTAAATTATTAAAAAAAAGAGCATTGTTTTTTAAAGCCAAATTTTTCGGTAAATAATATTGTTATTTGCAAATAATAAACATATTCTTTACTAGTTTAAATTGTTTTGGTAGATCTTTTTTTTTTTGTATTTCTATATGAAATCTCATTGTTGTAGTTTGTTATCGCAAAGAGCAGAAATTTCATTAAAAGTTCCTTGATCCACTAGTTAGTCCAAATGGTGTGATAGTGCTTTTCACAATTCAGTAGAATTATTATCTGTTGCTATTGAAAGTACTATTACAACTCTTGAGATGACAGCATATTGTTCACGCTGGTTGTAGCTATTAGATTGTACTATATTTGGTGTCTTGAAAACCTACTACAATACTTGTTGTTGTGATTTAATCAATACTTGCTCTGTCAAAGAGTTAAACTTTTTTATACTACACGTACCTGATTTACAGAATTATCTTAACGTTATCCATCAAATATAAAAATCATGTTTTTATTCGTGCAAATATGAAACCATAAATTCTCAATCTGAAATATCACTGAAAAAAACTTACAAAAGTGGGTTTTAATTCAAACTCAACTTTTGAAAAATTTTCCATAACATATAATACAATATATTTTTCATAATGTTGCTTATATTTCTGACAATAGAAATTTTGTTTATAAATAGTTTCAAATATACTAGAATGCATTCAAATGTATTTCTTGAATTTATTAAAGCAATTTCTTTATTTAATGAAACTGTCATTCCCTATTGCAAATAAAAGTGTTTTTGATTATTATATGATATTATAAGATATAATTATATGATAAAACAAGACCACTGAAAAGAAAATTTAACAGTTATTATGAAGTTTTCTTATACCCTAGGGTATCAGAAGTTATAATGAAAACAAGAAGTTAAAAAAAAGCACTTTAATTTAGCACTTCAATTATTTTATGAACGTGAAATTTTATGCTAAACTAAAGTATTTTGTTCTAACTTCCTGAAGCAATGCAAGACAAGTTGCATGATCTGATCAAGGGTGAACCCAGACCTTTTTTGGTATTATAAGACCGGTATGGGCGCCAAAAAAATGCCTCAAAATAATAATTTCATGTTGTTGTTTTTTTTCTTTTTATATTAAAAATAGAAAAAAAAGTTCTTTCAAATGCTAGTTTTCTGTATATTTTAGTTAGTTTATTTAGCCAGTAATATTTACAAATAAGGTTCGCAGCAGGTTTAGAGTTAGGGTTAAATAAAACCATTGGGCATTCACTGATGGCATCATACAGGAAGCCGAATAATTATCTTATATAAGCCCAGGATAATACAATTTATATTACCCATTTAAAATTAAATGCCCGAATTATTTTTTAATGAGTTCTTGTAATGTTTATATTTAAAATAATAGATGTGTAGCATTTTGTTAATGAACGGCATCTCATTTAAAAAACCAACCGTATCTTATTTGTTCCATTTTTAATCCAATTATTAATTATTTTGATTATTTCGCTAATAGATACTCAAAATAGATTGAAAGAATGTTTATGCTATATATGCTATTACTTTTAAAACTAATTGCACGTATATGCTATATGGGGCTATTCAAATAATACGAAACACTTTTTTGCTGTTTTTAGACTCCCTTCTTTGTATATGAAACATTTTAAACAATCTCACCCCGCCCTGAAAAGAAACATTCACTGCTTAGTCACATTGCCCTGTGTGTCTTAATAAAAAAAGAATCAGTAATACTAACTACTTCCTTTATACAAACAGTTATTTAATATTTGCCTTAAATTTTGGGTTAAGTTTTTGCCTAAGTTTTTGCCTAAGTTTTGCGTAACTCATGCGCAACCTTAACTTTACGCTAGTTCTGCGAAAAAGTTGTGAATACCAAATAGCTACGCAAAAAATATTTTGCGTAAGTTTTTCGTAACTTTTGCTCAGCTACGCAAGAGTTACGCAAAAGTTGTAAAACCGCACCCAGGCTTTTAAGTATTTCAATAGTGCACCTTCGTTTGTTTTTAACTCTTTCTCTCAGAGCTTTTTTCTGCTTTCTGTATGCAGCACCACTTTTTTTCGCGTGCTTCATCTTAATGAGTAAAACGTTTGAAAGAAATTCATGTAAAGTACAACTGAAACAAATAAAATATTTATTTCAAAACAAATTTCATAAAAATGAGGCAAAGTAGTAGACACTTAACAATTATGTGAAAGCTATCAAGGTATATAAGTAAATTTCTTACCTTTAGGTATGTAATTTTATCCTTTTAAACTCTTAAAAACATTTAACATTAAACGTGTTAGAACTCATCAACATTAAAAAAATAATTATTTAATTTAATTTTTTTAAAACCTTTTTATGTAAGTTCATTAACTTTTTCTTTTTCTTTACTTATTTAAGTTTTAAATTTTTTATTTTTAGTTTTCTTTTGGAAAATAGACATGTACAATGATAAAATGGGTTGAGATGCGTAACAGTCATGTTTTACTAATTTTTATTTTTAAATAGATTTGCCGCCCCTAAAAAGGTAGCTCCCTGAGCGGACCACCCTTATCACCCACCCCCCTCATCCCTCCTTACTACTCTACTGGCTTCAAGCTTTTGTAAATGTTTCGCCAAAATTGAAATATGCATTTAAAAAAAAAATTTTAATGCTTTGTGTTTAGAAACAACATCATAAAAACACATTTGAAATGATATTATAGTATGGTTTTATGTCCTCCATATTGTGTTGTTATTTATACTTACTATTATGGGGAGATAAACAGTTATATTTCTTCATTTAACATCTCGTTACTACATTGTTAAACTAATTTAAACAATACTCAACGGATGACGGGTAAAAACATTTAATCGAACACATGTCAATGTTACCCACGTGTCAAATAATTAGTTACCTTAGTTTTAAAGTTTTTTAATAATTAATTTTTATTCAGGAGTATAATTATAATAAGAGTGTTCATTTTTTGTAATTTTTTTCTGCAAATATCAATTTGGTATTATGTTATCAATGTGAGAGTATAATATCAAAATATAATAGAAATGGTAGAATGATCCATAAGCTTGTTTTCTTGTTATACAAGTATAGCACAAAACTTCTGTACGGATAGAAACCACTCACCAATAATCTTTGATATTGGTTGGTTTATTTAATTAAATAATTCTTTTTAAATGGTTTCCACTTACTATGACTGTGAGTTGTGTCTTGTGTTTGGTTAAGATAGGAGAAAGACAATTTGTGTGTTTTTTGTTCTCAGATTCCAGTCACAGCAACTTTCGGGAAGCATAATATCATAACTCATTCGATATAAGGATAAACATACCCATATTTGGAGTTTTCTTTATGTTGGAAAGTTGCTTTTTTGATTATCAAAAAAGCTTCCGCAATCCCTGTATCTCTAAGGTATCTGGATACCTAAATTTTTTAAAGATATAAAAAGATCTAAATTTTGTGCAAACATATTGGTATGCATTATTATGTGTTTTTAATTTTAGAATTTTAAAAAAATTGTATTATAAAAAACTAAATAAAAAAGTAAAAAATCTAATATGACATTTTTACCTTTATCTAAATATTAAACAATGTTTTTTTTTTTTTACGCTACTCTTATACGACGTTCTTCAGGGTTAGGGTTAGGATCCAGTCTACGAGCGCGTCTTGAATGCCGTAAGCTCTTAAATTATGAAGAAGGCATTTATGCAGCACATTGTCATACGCCCGCGCAAAGTCTGTGCACATGATGTCTACTGCATGACCCCAATAAAACGTTTCCGTTATGATATTCCGAGTTTCTAACAGTTTTGGAGTAGTTAAACCATTAGCAAACAGTGTTCGGTTTGAAAAATACTTTCCATCATTTTGCATGGAATGGATGTGAGCAAAAAGGCTGGTATTTCGATGCATTTAGTTTACTCCCCTTCTTGAAATTAGGCGTTACATTCAATTTTCTTTTCAAGTCGGGAACTACACCAGTTGCTAACGAGCACTGGTAGATAAGAAAAGAAGCTTGGCAAAGGTAACTGCACATTTACCAAGGACCTTTGAATGTAAGCCGTCGTCGCCAGTTGACTTTTGTTCATCAAGATGGATGAGGCACTTTTTTAAATTGACCGAAAAACTATCCTGGATCAACTACACAAGTTGCTTCAGTACAACTTTCACAGGCTGGCTTTGGATCTTCGGGCTCCAAAACAAACCGATTGAAAATAGTTGTTCAACAATGAGTATATATTACCGGTATTGGTAATGATTTTGCTATTAACTGTTTCTAGCAATGTAATGGTGTTTTTAACTGTCTGTTTGCTTTGTACATGTGCATGTAAGCGTTTAGGGTTGCTTTTGGACCCCCTGCTAAGTTTCTCTTTGTAGTTATGCCTGTAAGATTTTACCATTCTACTAACGTTTTTGCATGCGATGCAATGTGATTCTATGAGGAAATTGTGCGTATTGTATGTAATTTGTGCATTAGTATACTTGGTTTAAGAGGCGCAATTAACCTTGACTACCTTAATAAGATCTGGTGTAACTAATTGCTTCTGTTTTTCAGTAAAGAGAGTAGTTGTTGATGGGATGTGTACTTTTATAACTTCATTATACACGTTTACTAGGAGCTGGTAGTTATTGTATGCGTTTAGATCAGTGAATTCTGTTTCCCAATCAACAGCTGCAATGTGCGTAGATCATTTGTTATGATCAGATCAAGTGTGCTAGTGGGCTCGACGTGTTGACTACTACAGTTCGTTGGGAATATGAAAAGCTGTGTTAGGTGACATGTATTATGGCACTTTTGGAACCTGATATTGCCTTGATGCTCATCTCTCACGTGAACAGCAGTTGCAAAGCCAACGTTAACTTTAATAGACTCATAAGATGTGTGGCTAAAATTAAAATTGCTATATAGTAGCATTGCCGAGCAGTTTATATTAAGCAGTATCTGCCAAATCGCCGTGATTGATGTAATACACTGAGTAAGAACCTGATCATTAAGTTTGTGTGGACGATATAAGCAGCCAAAGAGAAACGATTCTTCACTAAGTTTTATTTTTCGATAGGTTTTCTCAATTGATGTTAAATTAAGCTGAGTAGCATTAACTTCGTTGACTATAATACGTCTATTGTGTAAATTGCAGCTCCGACGACCCTATTGTCTCTGTCTTTGCGATGTGGTTAGTAGCTGGGCATGGCAACGTCTGATAATGAAATCCGGCACACAATGTCTAATATGTCATCCGGGATATAAGAAAAAGTATGTTTTAGACAAGATTTTTTTAAATTCATCATTTGAGTTTAGGGAATACAAATTATAATAACAAAGTAATAACAATAAAGTTTAATAAGTGATATATACTACAATATGTGATATATACTACAATATGTGAACATACTACAATATGTGATATATACTAGAATATGTGATATATACTTCTATACAAAACTCAAAGTATATACTACGATACAAAACTTAAAGTATACGAACAGGTTAGTGCTGAAAGTAGGTAAATGCAAAAACAAAAAAAAACAGTTGTAAGAAAATTTACTTTATTCAGCCATTAAAAATGATTATTTTAAAGTGTTATGTCTGATCAAAGCAGAACTTCTCAAAAGATTTATTTTGTTACCTCAATACTTTTATCACTAAGTCCTTGTGCTTTTAGTAATAAAAATTGTGGTTATAGTAAAACCTTGAGATTAATTAACGATAAAAAAAGATTACATAATATCGATTATAAAGTTATTTTTAAAGTTATAAATAAAAGCAGGCACCACAAGAAGATAAACCAAGAACTTTAAAGAAATCCTATTTATAAAATGTTAAATATTTATGAAATTAAAACCAAATCAAAGTATTAAGGAAACAATAAAATATTTATAAAAGCACAAAAAATAAAACAATTATATATAATCAATATGTAGTAACGATCTTCGAACTACCTTTCGGAAAAAAAAAGACTATAAATTATAAACATTAAAAATCACTACAACGGTTTCTACCTACCATACATTGGATATTTTCTAACTTTTTTTGAAAACAAAAAAAGTCTCTTGTTTTAAATACGTGCTTAGTTGACCGTGAGAGAAGCAAAGTTGTTTTGGATATACTTCCAAACATGGCCGGTTCAACCATTAGACGGCCGCCTAGAGCCGAAAGTTTTCTTGGGCGGCACTAAAAGCTAGCTACATAAAAAATAAACATATTTAAAACAATGTCAAAAGCTTTTGCAAACCTCATTTAAATTAAATTTTGGAAATTTGTAAAAGTACTCTTTTAAATCGCGTCAAATAAAACAAAAGTAACAACTTAGATGCTTCTTTCTTTTTATACTTTTAATGCAGAATGAAATTTTGAAGTAACTCATTAAGTTAAAACATCTGCTTATAGTATATAAACTTATCCTTATAAAATTCTTTTTAGTATAATACAATACTTCTAGGGGTTATGTATACCCTCTTTTTCCAAGTTTATTATTCACGACTCGAATAACGGGGGTGGGGTAGGTTTTTACTACCCATTTATGTCAAATTTTAATGCGCTTAACGAACTTTATTGTGAAAACTGTTATTAACTCGTGTTAGTTCAAAAATAGTAAAAAAATAATTTTAACTAAATATTCTAAAAAAAGCAATAACAAAGTAGTATAATAATAAATTGATTGATTTATATTGTATTTTTGTATCAATAGAGTGTAATTTTTTATATTTATGAAGCTTTAAAAGTTTTAAAATGTAACTATGAAACTTTTTATAACAATAAAACAATATTTTAATTTAAATATCTTAAAAGTATACGAGGTGATCATTTTTACGATTTTAAGCAGTTTCCTTTATTAGTTAAATCCACGATGGCAGAGAAAAAAAGATTGTCAGGCGTGCAACGTTGTAAACAACGGCTGCAAATGAAGAGTACGTAAGAAAACACCCTGCTTCGTTGTTAAAGTATCTGTGTACACAGCAAAGAAATGAAAATGCCGACTTTGACCTTCCTAGGGATTGCATTCAAAGAAAATTTTTAAAAAAGCTATTACAACTGCCAGCTTGTTAATGAAAATGAAGTTCGCAGACATTGGCTGCAGTACTCTGTAAGTAATGAATCTGTGCAATGCTACTGCTGCAAGCTGTTTACCACAATAGCTGCACCATCCTTCTTATCTAATAGTTCACATGATTGGAAAAACACGCCCACAATTTGTTTGGGCATTAGAAAAGCAGTTAATACCTATCAAATTTTCAGTCTTAAAAGAGTTTGAGCAGCGACTGAGACTCAATAAAACAGTAGATCCCAAACATTTGCGTTTCGTTAAAAAAGAAGAATAGTAAACAGAAAAGTGTTAGAAGCAAATTTTTAAACGGCTCAAAGCTTTATTTAGAATTCTTGGCATACAAAACCTTGTTTTTCGTAGAACAAATGAGAAACTGAATACTGGTGATAACGGAAACTTTCTGAAATTTGTGAAATTTCTTGCGTTGTTTAATCCATAAACAGACTAGGCAATGACATACAAAATAAATTGATTCATTTTTTATTCAATGCAATTAAACAAAAAGTTCTAGCTTCTTCCCATGATACTAAATACCTTTCAATAGTTTAGGATTCCACACATGATGCTGCTGCACCTTTTGGTCACACCTGATGTTCAACACTTGATGCTGGTCATGTTAAACAAACGACTATGATTCGCTTTGTAAATTTTCAACTCAGAAAATGTATTGCATCAACAGCATCTATAAAGGAACATTTATTAGATTTTGTGTCTCAAAAGGAGACAACTGGTACTGGTATGCCTGAAACTATTCAGGTTATTTAACTTTTGAAATTGCAGTCAGTTTAGAGATACCAGCATTTTCGAACTCGAATCAACCCGTATCAGAAGAAAGAGTAAACAATCTACATATAAAGAAGATGATGAACCTTTTCAATATCCAAAAAAAAAATTCAAAATAAATTTTTACTTTGCTTTTCTTGACACAGCAATACAATCAGTTAAGGAACAATTCACTCTTATGCAAAAAATAAGTTCGTTGTTTGGTTTTCTCTATGATGTTCAGAGTTTACAGAGTGTAACTAGTTAGGAAGTTATAAAACGTTTCTTAAATCTTGAGAAAGCTTTGCAACATGGAGACTCCAAAGATATTGATGCAGTTTACTTATGAAGTGATCCGAAATCAATTTCAAGACGAGTTGCAAGGTGTATATTGCCACAGGATTTACTAAATTTTATATCTAAAAATAATCTAACACATTGTTTCCTTATCACTGTTATAGTTCTTAAAACCCTCTTGAGACTTCCAGTTTCTGTAGCTAGCGGTAAGCTATGCTTCTCTAAACTCAAACTGATAAAAACATTTTTGAGAACGACTATGCAGCAAGAAAGACTCGTTGGATTAGCAAGTGAATATGATATTGTTAAAATTGACTTTAGGGTTAGCCTTAACTAAATTTAGGTTTTTTGAATTGTGTTCAAGTCAAAGTTGATGATTTCTGAAAGAGTATGGTTTACTTATTATTATGTATATAGTCGACCAAATAAAAAAACTCCTATTAAGTAATTATAGCATTTTTAAGATTTTTTTTTTCGCGCCATTTTTGCAAGTGTTTTGCGCCTTTTTTTGCTCCGCCATGCTTTCATTCAAAATTTTGTTGTCGATTTCAGTTAAAAGTTACAGACAATTTATTGGAAATGAACAATACAGAGAGCATTTTGTTTTATTATATTGTTAAAGAGTAAATAATCACATGTTTTAAATCATCAAATGAACATATATCAAATAAGCATGTATTTACAAAAATAAAATTAAAAATAATTTATTTATGATTAGAATTACTTAAAAATATCAACATTTAGATCAGCAATACCAAAAGAAACAAGATGTTTTATATTATAAGAACTTAATGCCCTAACTAAATTATTTCAATATTAACAACTCTTATAAGACACCTTGTAGCGGTTCCAAGACATAGTGTTGAAAAGTTAGTAAATACTTTCTCCTAATTGCTTTGAATAAACTCCATGATCAATTTTTTTGTTCTACAAAATTCAGCTGTATGATTGAACAGGGTATGAAATTTTGGTGTTAAAGTAACACCACGTTCCAACTTTAACTTTTTATAGCAGGCCTCTAAATTTTCGATATTAGTTTGAAAGCTTTCATCAAGTCCGGATCCGAAGCAAGGCTAATAAACAAATAGTAAACAAATAACCTTCAAATATGCTTAATAATAGTTTATATTTAATATGTATTTATATTAGACATATTTTGCGTCATTTGTGAGGAAGGAGGCGTGAACTTCCTTGTTAAATGCACATTGGCGGTGCACAAAACCGTTATGTTGTCTTGAGGTATCAAAAAAAAAAAAAATATAGCTTATGATCATTACATTATTACAACAGTATTCATTGCAAACAATTTAGTGCATTTATAGCAACTTTCTAATTGTTAAAAATGCACTAATTATTATTTTTTAAAAAGTTCAGAATCAAATTTTACTCTACTAGAAACATATATAATGGTAAACTTAGTGTACCACATTTAAAACTCAGAAGTATGGTAAACATTCTGTTGTCTATCAGTGCATTTGTGATTGGAACAAGAGTCTTTTATGCATAGTGAATGAGTTCAAAAAACTACAACTCCAAACACCTATATCGACTTTTCTTAATTTAAAACGAAATCAATTTTTAAAAATTCTGAAAACAATTTTATTCTAACTTATTGATATAATTTTCACTAAATATTTAAAAAATACTCTTATTTTTTTAATTATGATTATTACAACTATTATCATTAACTTCTTGTTTGTTTATTATTATTATCATCAAAGTATAATTTTTAAATGTTTACTTTGTTTATGTATGTTTTTTGTGTGTATGCTTATTAATAATCATATTATATTTAAAAACTGACGTCACTCCTTTGATCAGAATTCTGTTTGAGTGACACCATCCTTATCAATCTTTTAGTTATTATTAATAAATATTTATAAATAATTTACTCATTATTATATTATTTTATAATATTATCATTTATATATATATATATGTATATACATATATATATATATATATATATATATATATATATATATATATATATATATATATATATATATATATTCATTTTTTTATTATGCAATTATTTTTACTTACTACAATCAATAGAATTATGAATTTTTTTTTTTTTTCTTGTTATTATTAACATTATTATTATTGTTATTATATTTATTTTTATTATTACATTATTGTATGATTTAAAAAGGAAAATGAATATCTTGTTGTTGTTGTTTTTAATATTTAGTAGAAGACTGGGAGGCTAAATAAGGGTGAATTGCCATAAGTGCGAAACATTCATTGGCTTATAAGTGAACTGGCATATGTGCGCCGAAAAAACTTGCAAAAACTGGTGCGCCAAAAAAACTTAAAAACGCTGGCATTGGATTTGTACTTGATAGCATTTGAATGTCAATTTGCACTTATGCAAATTCGCACATATGCCAATATTTTCAAACTCATTTGGCGCACTTATGCTAATTTGCCCTTTTGTGTCTATATTGCATATGCGAGTTGTAACTGGCATCTACCAGTTATATATAAATAACTAGCATATGCCAATTCGCACTTATGCCTGTTTTTTACAACAGGCATAATTACTTATTCCAGTTTGCCCTTAAGCCAACGTTGCAAATTCTGTCAGCTTAATTATGCCAGTTTTTGCAACTGATTCGCAGTTACGCCCAATTCGCACCTATGCAAGTTTGCAATTACGCCATTTCGCATTTATAATAAATTTGATTATGTATCTTTTTTTTTGTTTTTTTGTTTGTTTTTTTTGTTTATTACAATATTTATTACAATTTAAGTAAACAAAACTTTATTACAATAACAAAAGTTAACAAGTCAAGATATCGTTAAGAAATAAATAATATAAAGTACGCGGATACTCAAAACCTTAGGTCTTGTCGCAGAGAAACCGCTAATTGCTTGTGGATAAAAAAACAAACAAAAAAATAAATAAATAATAATATACATTAAATATATACATATACTAATATCGATAAAGGGTTTTCAAAAAATTTTAAAATTTAAGAGTAGATTAGTATATTTTAAGTTGAAAAAATGAGTGTTTTGAGATTTTGTTTAAAAGAATCAAAATTACAGTCATGAAGAAAAATCTTTAGAAGTATTTAGAACTAAACTATTCCATAAAAATGGTCCGCGAAATGAAATAAAAAATTTTTCCAAAATTAGTTTGAGAAAATGGTTGTCGAATTAAATTATCGTTTCTTAAAATATATTTATTTCTATCTCTTTGTAAATACAAGACACGAAAAGAAACGGGTAATAGGTGGGTCTTGCATTTATACATAAAACAAAGAATATTAAAAACATTTAACTCATATATATTGAGTGCTTTCATATCATATAAAAGAGGCTTGACGTGAGCAAAACGGTCCTTGAAGTTTATAAGGCGTACTACATGTTTCTGTTGCCGATAGAGAGGTTTAAGTTTACTTTTATAAGTGCTACCCCAAGTAATGTTTGCATAATTAATATGGCAATAAATTAGCGAATAATGTAACTGAATTAAGGTATGCTTATCTAGAACGTTTCTTATTTTGTATAAAATGCCTATACTCTTTGAAATTTTATTGCACAAGTTAGCAATGTGGCTTTTCCAATTAAGGTTTTATCGATAACATAATTATTAAAAGAGTTCTTGTCACTAGAACTCTTTTAATAATTATGTTATCGATAAAAAGAAAGGGTAAGTTGCTAGGCAGTTGGTGCTTTTTACCATAAAGATGAAAAAGAATCCATTTAGTTTTATCAATATTTAATGATAGTTTGTTTAATTTAAACCATTCGGAAATTTTGGCTAGTTCAATTTTCATGTAGCTAAAAAGTGTAAAAATGTTTTTATGAGAAAAAAATAAGTTAGAATCATCAGCAAACATAATTGTCATTAGGTTAGAAGCTTTTGGTAGATCATTAATATATATTAGAAATAGGAGGGGTCCTAATATGGATTCCTAAGGAACTCCACATGAAATATTTAACAAATTAGATGATACGTTATCATCCACATAAACAAATTGTTTCCGATTATTTAGGTAACTTTTAAGCCAAATTAATATATTTCCAGTAATGCCGTACCACTCCAACTTTTTAAAAAGAATTTTGTAATCAATAGTATCAAAAGCTTTTGCCAAGTCAGGGTTTTATCGCTTCACCGCTTGCACCGGTACTTGCACTGGTTTACCGCTTTATTTAATGATCATCTCAACTTGACAAAAAGTAGCGCGTTAAGCAATCAGGAGAGAAATTTTAGTGGTGAATAAAATTCTCCATCATGAAAGCTTTTTATTTATTTTAAAGACACAAATCATAGCCAGGTTCACAGAAAGTAAACTTAATGCAAAATAGCTGTCTTCTTTGTTTTGACATGCGCGTTAAAACCGCAGCAAAAAGAGTATTCTCCCGTCCAGTGTCTTCACTCAGTAAGGACGTTTCAACTTTTTGTAAGATTATTTTGTAATAACTTTTGTAACATAATAACTTCTAAAAACTGTGAAACTGTTTTAAGCTTTACACAGCTTTCTCTACTGTAGATTCTATACTCTCCAGAAGTGTTTAGTTTCGTCATTCAACAAAGACGTTTTCAACTCTTTGTAACATTCCTCCAAAATTTGTAGAACTGTCCAAGGTTTACAGAACTTTCTAAAATATATATATACATATATATATATATACATATATATATATATATATATATATATATATATATATATATATATATATATATATATATATATATATATATATATATATATATATATATATATATATATATGTATATATATATATATACATACATATATATATATATTTATATATATAAACTTTAAGTACAAATAAAGTATAACTATTTCTGACATAAGATACTCAAAATAACAATAAGAATATGTTTATTAACATGAGTTTTAAATATTTTGTTGATCCTCCCTTGATTTTTATAACTGCATAAAGACGATTCGGCATGCTATATATGCAATTTAAAGCCATTTCTTTAAAGGTTCATTATGGTTCCAATGTCAAATAACTTTTTCAATCAATTGGATTATATTTGTGACCTTTTACAGTGAAATTTCTCTCTTTAATAGCTCTCATACATTTTCTATGGGTACAATTTCTATTGTCATCGCTGAAGCCTGGAGAAAGCAGAATAAAATCACTAAATACAAACACTAGAATTTTGGGAAAAAAATTGTATTAAAATGACTTGCCAATTTCCAGTCATCAATAGCGAAACTTTTGTACTTTTTTGCCCAATCCAGACGCTTTTTTCTCTGAGATTTGGTTAACTTGTCCGTGCAAATTTCGTCGAACAGTGATTGCTGCTACATTTTATCCCACATCATTCAACTTGCTAGTAATTGCTGAGTATGTAGCAAATCTATTTTCTTTCACTATTTTTTAAGCTTTCTCTCATTCCTTGATGTTATTTTCTTTTTTCGACTACATTTGTCTTGCCTAAAAATATTTAATGGGAGGCTCTTTTTCAATTTGTCTTTGATTCTGTTTACAATGTGTCTTGATATCTCAAATTTTCTTGATACTTCACTTATCGATTAATGCTTATCATTCAGAAGATATTGAATAATTGCTTTTCTTTCAGAACTGGTGTCTTCTTTTTTCCTCAATTTGTTATTTAGAACTTTTAGAATTTATTTTTACTAAAAATTATTTTAAAATAGATGAAAAATGTTTTGTATAGAAAATGTTAAAGCGGAGTAATACAAAATGTGTAAATATTGTTTAAAAAAAGGCTTAAATTGTATTATAATATAAATCTGATGTAATTAAATCACAACTGTTAACAAAAAATAATACTGCACTTAAAGTAAACATAGTAAATCAGCACGACGGGCAACACACTAATGTCATGAATTATTCTGTTTGTCGTTTGACTCCCTAAAAATGTAAGCATCCTGAAATTAACATTATATTGCTAATAGCCTAAAAGTGTTTATTTATAAATCAAAAAGCATAGAGTAAAATGGGATCAAATATAAAAGTTAAGGATTTTAATTATTTATTTTTACGGAAAAATAATTTTTTTTTCAAAGTTGTTGAGAATATTGAGTTTAAGTATTGAGTATTGTATTTAAATATATTGTTTATAATTGTAATTAAATGTATTGTATACATTTGAAAATATTGTTTATAATTATATATAAAATATTAAAAAATATTTTAAAATATATTTAAATATAAAAGTAGTAAAAAAACATTTAAATACATTGTTTATAATTGTATTTAAGTATATTGCATAGAAATATACTGTTTCAGTATTGAGTATTGTATTAAAATATATAATTTTTTTAAGTTTTATATGAAACTTTATTTGATTATAAAAATTTATTTCATTCTCCACTGACATTCCGGCCGAATGAAATACGAAAATATGTGTAATTAAAACAATACTTTATAAAAAAACAAAAAACAATCAATAATAAAAATTAAAAAATTAATCAATAATAACGAATAAAAAATCAATAAAATAAAATAAACTTTTTTATTCTTGTGATGCTGTTGAGTTAGTAGATGTAGAGGTATTAGAGGTTGAGTTGAGTTTTCAGTTGTCACTTTTTGACGCAATAAAACTCAGCGCCTTTTACGTATCGTTTTGGTATGCATGTTTGACTTAGTCAAACCTCGCAATTTGAATTTTTACACTGCACACTAGACTATTTGTATGACTTAACCACTTAAAAATATTTCATGGATATTTTTTTAATTTTTTAGTTAGAAACGCAGTATTTTATCAAAATTAAACGTTTAATTAAAAAAAATTGTTTTAGAGAGTAATTTTTTTCTAAGAAAAAGACTTATTTGCTTTAAATTATTCGCGTGTCAAATCATTTTTTTTTTTTTTTTTTTTTTAAGTTTACATTTGTTGTCGTAGTAAATAAACTACTTTCACAAACACAAACAAGGTTTCTGAAAGAAGATTGTACTGATCTTATCATCAGAACCTTTTACAAGCATGTGTTATATACACATCAAAACAAAATCAACAAAATAAAACGTTATTAACAATAAAAGTTATAAAGAAAATATAATATTACAATTAAAAAAACCTGACTACATCATCCATTAAGATAATTAAATTTTTTAGTTTATTTGAAAATGGGAAAAGTAAAATGCATGTCGAAATTGGACAAAACAATTTTATTCCAAAGATACGGTGCACGATATGCAATACAAAAGCTGATTAAACTTGGTTCGACAAAAGGGCTCATGTATAAAATTATTGTTTCTAAGTGTATATTTATTTATTGGTTTCAAACAAAAGAGATCTTTAAAAACGGGTAAAGATATATCATTTTTCCACATATACATAAAGCACAGAGCATTAAAAACATTAAGCTCATAAATATTGAGAACTTTTATTTTAATAAAAAGTGGTTTGGAATGAGTATATCGATCCGCAAAGTTTATTAAACGGATGGCATGTTTCTGACGGCGATAAAGGCATTTTAGCTTACTTTTTTTAGTGCTTCCCCATGAAACATTAGCATAATTTAAATAACTATGAATTAAAGAGTTAAAGTTGAGTTAGATTTTTTTTACATAAATATGTTCTGGTTTTATATAAAATTCAGATATTTTTGGAAATTTTTGTACTAATAAAGTCGATATGCGTTTTCCATGTGATGTTTTCATCAAGAAAAACACCTAAGAACTTTGTTACATAATGTCTTTTTATTTCAACATCATCAATAAAAATTTTAGGCAAACTTTGAGATAAATAAGCTTTTTTAGAGACTGGGAGGAAAAGAACCCAATTTGTTTTTTTAATGTTAAGAGTTAGTTTGTTGCATTTAAACCAATTGGATATACTTTTAAGTTCATCATTCATAGTATAGAAGAGTTTGTAAATGTTATTATCGGAAAAGAATAATTTAGTGTCATCAGCAAACATGATACTCGTTAAACTCGAAGCTTTATTTAGATCGTTTATATAAATCAAGAACAATAGTGGTCCCAAAATGGAACCTTGTGGAACGTCACATGAAATATTCAGAAATTTATTTGGATGATCATTATTGCTGAAAACAAATTTTTTACGGTTGGATAAATAACTTTTGAACCATTTTATAACTTTGCAATTTATTCTACAATATTTTAGCTTTTGTAGTAAAATTTCATGATCGACAGTATCAAATGCTTTTAAAAGGTCGATGAAAACACCTAATGTATATTTAGACTTTTCAAAAGAATTAGAGATTTTACGTACAAGTTGGATAACTGCATGTTCTGTGGAATTTTTTCTTTAAAAGCCGAATTGATAGTTGTATAAAAAATTATTAGAATGAAGATATTTGTATAATCTATTGTAGACAATACGTTCTGTATTTTTGAAAATGTGGAGAGGACAAAGATAGGGCGATAATTACTGATATTTGTTTGACCACCTGCTTTTAAAATTAGAGTAACCTTAGCAATTTTTAGTTGTTCAGGAAAAACTTCTGGCCGTATAGATGCTCCATAGACCTTAAATAGAATATCTTTTAAGTATTTAAAACATTCTATGACTATATTACCGTTTATGTCATCTGCTCCGGTTGATTTATTTTTTTAAAGAGTTTTGAAAGCTTTTTCAAACTCTTGAAAAGATAGTTTAGAAGATAATTCGTTGGAACTAGTGCAATTATCCACTTGTATTAAAAAATCTCTAAATAAATCTTCATTCTGAGATGATCATATCGACTGCCTTTTTTTAAAAAATTCAACGTATTTTTGTGCCGTTTTGATCTAGAACTACTTATGTATGGGTCTGAACTCAATAGCAGTTTTTTTAATACGTCTGTATTGCAGTTGATACTAGAAAACTTTCGACTAAAATTTTGTCTATTCTGCCGAAAGTGTTTGTTTCTGGCTTCAGCTGCCTCTTCAGATAAATAGCCGATAGGGAGGATTGCGTGAGTTATTACTTTTGCGCCATGCATCAAAACTTTATGCTTAGTTTGAGATATGGGATACCAACCAAACAGATTGATATACATTTTAGCAGATTTTTGAGCAAAAGTGTCGAATTTAACAGTATCAATTTTATATCCACTTGAAATGACTTGAAGAATAACGCGTAAACGTTTTATTAAATTCAAGTTAAAACCAGTCATTTTTGAAGATAAACCCGGCTTTGAAATCTTCCTGACGTATTGCCGTAATTTGTATTTTCAAACCCTGCCTTAGATATATCTACATGAAGCCTTAATTTTTCTTTGAAGGATGTTTAAATTTTCTTTTTCGCTTCTTTGACAATTTTTTTTTCCCCGTTTAATTGAGGTTGCCACATTTGTAAAGGTGTTTTATAAGCTAAATGAAGAAGCAATTCAAAGAAGCGGATCCTTTTATGAAGAATCGAGATTTCAAATGAGAGGCCTTCTGTATCGATTTGCTCTTTTTTAATAAAATTATTAAAATCTTTTGATATTTGTCCACAAATGCATATAATTTTTTCCTGTTTACCATCAATTTTAACAATCATTCTCAGAGGTACTAAGGAAATTCGAAAAATATTTGCATTACTGTTGGTACTGTTTTGAAGTTTTTGCTTAAATTTTGCTTGTTGTGATCCATCACAGCCCCAGTTTTATAGTAAAACCATATTCTTCTGTTCTTCTTCTGAACACTTTTTTACAACCTCTGAGAGATACTTATATAAACGCAATGTGGTGTGGTTAAGTAATGCTTGTAGTTGAATTTCCTCTGAAGTATCGGTTATGAAGTATCAATTTCTTATCAGAGTAACATTCTCTTCTGGCTTGTCGAATCAGGGCAATTAGCAGGGCTAGACATTTTTGTTTCTACTCTGAATTAGTTCCCACTTTTTTCTGGTAAAATTCTACAAACAGCTCCAGTGCCTCTTGATATGTTAATTTATTGACAGTGACTCTTTTTGAAGCAGAGTTAAATACTTTTCAGTGTTTCTTTGCTCTGGTAGGCGCGACAGTAATTTCTTTAATAAATTTTGCTACTTCAGTATTTCCTG
Source organism: Hydra vulgaris (assembly GCF_038396675.1). NCBI lineage: Eukaryota > Metazoa > Cnidaria > Hydrozoa > Anthoathecata > Hydridae > Hydra > Hydra vulgaris. The sequence continues at coordinate 40,712,802 of NC_088930.1, forward strand.
ACGTGCGCTGGCTCACTCTGGCTGGATACGTTAGCTCATCAACAGATACCTGCTCGCGCAGATCTATAGTTTTTTGACGCCTACAGCAATCATTAAGCTCTATAAATGTTTTCGATAGTCGTCTAGGTCTCTGTCAAACGTTTATTGACCAATAAGGTATTTCGATGGTTGATTTAAGCGACTGTTTATTGTTTTTTATAAAGCTTTTGTGTTTATAACTTGCAGCTATATATTTTTTCTTGAAATCGCTCATAAAGAATTTTAAAGTTCTTGTTATGGCATTTTTTTGATTTCTTGGGTATTTCATAACTGTTAAAAGTTATCCTTCTAACAACGAAAACTTTTCTTCAAATTTTTTACCTGAAAAAACGATTTGCAAGCCTATATTGCTATTAATTTATTTTTTTATGTAATCTTGAAGAAATTCCTTTTGAAACTTTTTATTTTTTTTTTAATTTTTTATTCTTTTATTATTGCAAAACGCAAACTCTTTTATTTACTACGTGAAATATTCAACATGTAAATATGTAACACGTCGTTATACAGAGGTTCTCAACGACAAGACTATACGGTAGACCGTATGGTGTTGTCCTCAATCTAAGTTATTCTCCCTTCCGTTAATTTTATAATGATAAATCTCAAATTAAAGTTTAACTTGATTGCAATAATATAATATAAATTTATAAAATAATTAAATAAAAAAAAAAGAAATGTGCCTATGTTATAAGAAGAAACGTGCCTTTTTAAATGTTTATTATATTAAAAGAAATGTGCCTATATTATTTTGATGCGCGCCTTTGGCGCGCACAAAACTTGCATTTGTCTTAAAAATTATTTAAGTAAAATAATTTTAAAGTAAACTTTTCTGGGTTTTTTGCTTTATATATAGTGATTGCATGCTTATACTATCCTTCAATAAATAATAACTCTGCTCACATTTTCGTTTTTATTTTTATAAATTTGTTTTGTAAATAAAATAGTATTTACAAAAAGCGCAATTTAAATTTTACAAAGAAAATATAGGCAACTTAATTATAGATCATTGTAATAGTTCTTTATGAAGTATGTTACAGGTTTGCGTTTGGTTATCTGGTAAATAAATTTTTATGTCATTTATGTATCGCACTCGTGATAAAGCGACGTATAATTGCCCATGTCCAAAAACTGGTTTTGGCAGATATAATCCATTTGCCTCTGTTTTTTTTAATCGTCATCGCAAATGATAGTCGAACTGGAAACTGGTGTCAACGCAGACGAAATTGTTGTATCTGGTCGTTCGGCCATATCGTAATCCGTGGGACTACATCGAATCTGTCTTTGTAGCTGCCGGTCGTAATTCAATGGTAAGTCTCGTTCTATTGCATAGTCCGTTTTTGACGTCGAGATTTAATAACATTGCAATTGCGCCGACCTTTAATTTTAATTCATGCGGTGGATATTCAGGCGGAGTAATGCTGATGAGGAATTCCAGGAATTCGCATGTTTTGTGTTAATGTGAAGGTTTTGAAATGACGCCATAAAGGCGATTGCCAGATTGACGCCTCCACGATTGATTCCTTGGATGCTTTGTAACTACAGGAAGCACTTGTCAAAAGTCCCCATCAAGAACAACAATTTTTCACCTAAATGGTATTTCAGTTTTCATAATGTCGTGTAAACAAAGTATCTACTGCCTCTAGTCCAAGTCGAGGCACTATTGACACCTTGTCCCAGATAATCGCATTGATTTGCCGTAGAAAATTGGCAAGTTTACTTTGTCTTTTGAGCTGCAATGTGCAATTAGCTGCCGTAGAGGCACTGGCAAGTTGAATGCAGAATGCACTGTTTGTCCGAGTGGCAGCAAATTGGCAGCAAAGTAGCAGCAATACCTGATCACGAAACGGTAACAATCTTTTTAGCTATGTCCAGCGAAAATGTAGGTAATGGTTGTTTATAGGTATGTCTTGCCCGAACCGCGTTTTCCCATCAATGAAAAAGCATCGTTCGTTACCATGCAAGAACAGCATCTGCAGCTTTTTGTTTTTTATGCAGAGTCGAGTACAGTTTTGCAGCCTTTTGCTCACATTCTGCGATGGTTATTGTGGTTTCAACAGGCTTTGGCAAAGGATATTTTGGCACTGAAATAATGGTGGTAATATCTTGTCCACAATTAGAGACGATTCATCCAATATTAGCATATGCGTATGCTTCGTTTTTTTGTTCTGACATCGTTCGATGTCTGTAATCGTCCGACATGGCAGTTTTGAATTCTTTCCAAAGCGCTGGAGCGTTATTGGTTTTGTCGAAACAAATTGCGTATGCGAATAACGGTCGCATTTCTGATGGCATTTGAAGGAAAGATCCTTCTTGTACACTGTGACGATATTCATTGTTGTCATTCAGGTATCCAGCTGCCCGTGCTGCATCTTTAAACGTTGGATAAATTATTCAATTAACTTTTTGAAAATCCTCGAATGATGCAACTCCTCGAGTGTATATATGTATACACTCGAGGAGTTATACATATACATAAAACTCCTCGATAGGAAAGTATAATATGACCCGTTGGTAGCAGTGTTTTTAAAAGCTATGTTATGTATGGTTTATATTACGGGGCTTAATGATAAGACAGCTATAGTTTTCTTTTAGCTCCTGTCATGTAAATTTTATTTCTTTAATTAGTTATTGTAATTATTGTCAAACGGCGAAATATATATATATGTATATATGTATATATATATATATATGTATATATATATATATATATATATATATATATATATATATATATATATATATATATATATATATATATATATATATATATATATATATATATATATATATATATATATATATTCACAATTCAAAGAGTCAAGAACTGGCTGAATCAGCCATAACATAAAACTTAACATATTGCATTCAAGTACCAAGTGCTACCAAGTCCGCAGACTGTGAGAATGAAGAAGAAAATGAAATGTGTCTATCAATCAGAAAATTATTTAAAAAATGAAATTGGAACAATATTGTGACATCCACAGGAGTATCAAAAAATAAAGGTGCTAAAATTCGCTAGTAATTGTCACATCATGGTATTGATATTTCACAAGGAACACTGCATCTTTCATTTTAATGATAATCACTTTGTCTAAAGTGAGTATAACGTCGTCGTACTTAAGAAAGAGACGCACTTAAGAAAAACGCATTAAACACATAGCCATTAAAAGATGACAAGGCTAAAACTACTTAAGCAACTACTTTGGCACCTAATTGCCAAACATCAAGTATTTATCTTTAAGTTTGAAATTTTGACGAACTAATGAAGAACAGTAAGCAAAGTTGGCGAATGGAACAAAAAAATTCGCAATAAATCAGGCTGGAGAGATTACCTTTGGAGAGATGGCCTAAAACCTTTGCATAACACGATTGTTCAGATTCTTTGAGAAAAATAGACATTTTTGATTGATAAATTTTTAGAAAATTTTTAACATCAGTAATGCATAGTGAAATTCAATAAACAATGCCATAAACAAAAAATATCAAAAAGTCAAGGTCTGTGGTTTTGGTTATTTTTTATTTATAAATTACATAATTGTTTACAAATCTTTGTTATGTAATCATAAAGTTGCTAAAAAACTAAAGTTAAAAGCAAATAAATAAATTTAAAAAAAAAAACATTTACTTTGTTTCAGAAAATGACCAAATTATTATTGTTACTATTAATTACATATTATAGCTATTATTAATTATATAGAGTAAAAGAACACAGGGCAAGATAATATATGTTTTGAAAAGTTTTTGTAAAACTGTCTGTCATAACACATTACTATTTTTTGTTATGATCGCTTAATCATAATGACTCATTACCTGCACGAGTTTTTAGTTTGCAAGTATAAAAATTTCTCATAAAAGTTAAAATAAAGGAAAGTTAAGAAATTTTTCATCTGGTCACGTAATTGGGAAAGATATTTTATTATGATTTCTGTCTTCAAATTATTTAAACTTTAGAAACTATTAACTTCACCTTAGGTACAAAATAAAAACTTGTCGCAAAAAACCATACCTAAAAAAGTGTCTACCCGGAGCGTACTCAATAGCAATAAGTAACCACCCATTGACAGTAAATAATTAGCAATAAGTAACCACCCATTGACAGCAATAAGTGACCACCATTACATAGACAGCAATAAGTAGCCGCCCATTGACAGCAGTAAGTAACCACCCATTGATAGTAAATAAAATCTTTTTTGTAATAAAGTTAAAAAAAGTCTTCAATAGCTCTAGGAAATGGATGTAAATAATTTTCAGATGTTTTAAGCCCCTCATTCTTAAAAACTAGCTCTTATTCTATATAGTCGATGTTCAAATGTATATAGTTTTTTCGATTAGCATTTCCTTTCTGTGTTATTTTCTGATATAGATCAAAACACTTTAAAAACAATTTTTTACAGTGTACATTTTTAAATGCATAGCACTTCAATGGTTATGTTACACGCTTAGCTCTTCAATGTTTTTATTTAGAAGATCTTTTCCATATTCAAATTTTGTAAAATCAATATAATATTTAAACGTTTCAAAGGTATATAATATTTTAAATTAAAAATCGATTTTTGTATCAACTATCAAATACTGCTTCATCATTTCTTTTAGACTTTAAGCGTTTTGACTCCATTTCTGTTTTGTAAATTTGGATGTATAAAAACTGACACCTATTAATACTCCTATTCCATATACAGGAGCTAATGCAGAACACGCCTACAAGTTACATAGTTCATTCCGGTCACTGCATCTATCTATTACATTGAACTCTCCTAGCTTGTGGTAAGCACAATATAGCTTATGTCTTATTGCAAACTCATCTCCCTTGTTTTCTTTGATGTAAGTCAAATAATCTTTCTTTTTAACATATTGGAGATACTCTTTATATGAATAGTACGAGCACGGAACATTATTATCTATTTGAAGATTTACTAGTACATTTCTCTGCTAATCTATCTTTGCAGAAAGCAAAAAAGCCTTGGAAAAAAAAATTTACTTTGTAATTTATAATTAATGAAAATTTTCTTTTACCATTTTTATAAAAAATATCATCGTGATAGTAGGCGGCTTAGTAACGAGCAAGATACACGTGTGTTGCTTTTTCAAAACTTAATTTTGCTTCGTCAACAGTCATTTGGATTAACTTTAATAATAAATCCTCTGCTAGCATTTTGTGTTGCATTTCTTTATACAATTTAATTTGCGCTTTTTCCCTACCATTACATATAGTTTGACCGATTTCAAAAACAGTATTTGCAGATCTTAAAACTTGGTCTAACATTTAGTCGATATTATTTATTAAGGTCAAGGGCTTTTTCCTCGTTTATGTTCATTTTGTTGTTATAAAAATTCATATTGGCAATACCGGTTCTTAACCTTGATTTAGCAAGTATTTTGGTATTTTTTTCGTAAACACAGTATTTTTTAATTCTTGAAACGCGACTCCTAAGATGTCGCATAAAATTTTTTCTTTGTTCTATTTTGGCATCGCATTGGCAGCTGTGACAACTCTTCTCTATTATACCCAAATTAAGTCAATTCATTGATAGTTTTTTATTGTTCTCTTCCGGAAACGAGTCGGAGGTTGATTTTTTCGTTATTTTTTTCATCTACTTTAATAGCTTTTTTGATATTTTGTTCCCGTTCGTTCGTTTGCTTAAATAGCTTTAACATCTTGGTTGATTGGTAACTTTGTATCACGTAACAATGAAGTTTATGAATATATAGGTAAACATGGATAAATACTTTAAACTTTTTTTTAAACTGTTTTTAACATCATTCATACAAAAAGCAAGAATGATAAACAATAACCAGATAGTTTTAGTTTAAATGCATCAACGATTCATCAAGCTTCCTTCTTCTTACCAATCATCAAGCTTTTTTCTTCTTACCAATCATCAAGCTTCTTTCTTCTTACCAATCATCAAGGTAACTCTTTAAACTTTGTAACTCTACTTTCCTTTTTTATTTTTTTATTTTTTTTTTATTATTATTATTTGCCGTAAAAAAAATTTACACTGAAATAAATCGTGTTATTAAATAAGAGAGCTGGAGCAAGCAGAAGACATAAACTGTCTTATCATCGAGCCCCATTTACATTTAAAAAATCGTCAATTTATATACAAAAATGAAAAGTAGCTAAGTACATAATAGGAATTTTACACACGTAAGTTAAAATATAAATATTTATATAATATAAGTATTAATGTTGAAATATAACGTAATATATAAAAGATTAACAACAATATAAAAGTATTAAAATTTTTTAACAAAAATTTAAATAAAAATAAAACTGCAACAAAAGAGAAGTAGTGTCACTAACTATTTTTTTAGATAATTTATATTACTTATGTATTTATTTTAAAAGAGATATTTTAAATCAAAGTCATTTTGTAATATGAGACTCTTAGATTCTTTCGTGAATTGTTCCAAAGATGTTTTGAATATTAATTTTTTTTTGTAATAAATTTTGAAAAGTGTTTCCATAGAAACGGTCGACAGTATTGGATTTGGTAAGAACTTAGTTTTAAATTAGTTTTTGGTAAAATAAAGTTGTTAATTGAAAATTTAGTAGGATACTTGTGCGAGATTTCTCTAAAGTAAGACTGAAATACAATAGGAGAAAGCCCATGTTTTATTTTAAACATGAATTGTAGAACTTGATGTATAATAAGTTTATAGATACTTAGGGCACCAAGCTTCCTTAAAGGAGGTTCGCAATGAAAAGTTCTGTGTGCACCAAATACAATCCTACATGTGTGTTTTTGCTTACTATAAAATTTTTTTAATTTACTATAATTAGTACTACCCCAAACAATATTACAGTAAGATAAAACTATGAATAAATGAAAAGTATTTTTTTTTCAAGGAAACAGTGTTAAGATATGGTTTAGTTTTATATAATATTGAAATATTTATTGAGATTTTATTTTCTATGTATTTTATATGTGGTTTCCATGACAAATTTTCATCTAGTATTACTCCTAAAAAATTAACGATTGGTTCCCTTTTAATAAATGTTTTATTGATTAAAAGATTGGGTAATTTTAGAGAACATCATCACCTTAACTAGGTTTGGAGAATATAATAAATTTAGTTTTTTCTACATTTAACGAAAGCCTATTACTTGTAAACTACTCGTTTATTTTTCAATAGTTTTTTATTAAATATATTAAAGAGAACTTTTATGTTTTTGTTGGAATAAAAAAGATTGGAGTCGTCTGCAAACAATATAACATTTAAAATATTTGATGCTAAGTATAAATCATTTATATACAATAAAAATAATAATGGTCCTAAGATTGAACCTTGGGGCTCACCACATGTAATGTGTTTTTCTTTTTCAATTTTTTTATAAATAATACATTGTGACCTGTTCGCCAGAAAAACTACAAACCAAAATAAGTTTTTATTTTTTACTCCATAGAGTTCCAGTTTTTTTATAAGTATCTTAGGGTTAACAGTGTCAAAGGCTTTTGACAGATCAATAAAAACGCCTAAGGTAAAATATTCATTATTGAATGCATCTGATACATGATTAATCAGTTCGATTACCGCATGGTTAATTGAATTATCTTTTTTAAACCCAAATTGTTTACTGTACAGCAAACTGTTTAACATCAAATAGTTAAAAAGTCTGTTGTACATAATTCGTTCCAATAATTTTGAGAAGCAAGGCAAGATTTGAGAAGCAAGGTAAGACGGAAATAGGTCTGTAGTTTGAAATATTAGTTTTGTCACCAGATTTAAAAATTGTAGTGATTACGGCAAAGTTTTTTTGGCACAACACCTATTTTTAATGAACGGTTAAAAATATGAAATAATGACTGTTCAATGATATTGAAAACTGACTTAACAACATTTACACTAATTTTGTCAATGCCCGCACTTTTATTAATTTAAAGACTATTAAAAGCATTCCTTAACTCGCTTAGATTTAAATTAGATTCTTCCATAATAGTATTACACGGTTTAATATAAGATTCAAACTTTATGGTACTTGGCGGAATTTTACTCGCCAATTTCGGCCCTACTTCAAGAAATAATTAGTTTGGATTTTCAGCTATTTTTTTTTTATCATAAATCATTTCCCCGTCAATTAAAAGCTTATGGGGGCGATTATTTTTTACACATTTATTTTTACCAATTATTTGTTTAATTATATTCCACGTTTTTTTAGTGTCGCCGTTGGTTTTTTCCAACAACTTTGCATAATAAATTTTTTTGGAGTATTTTTTTGTTTTTTCAAATAAATTTTTATAGTGTTTGTTGTTTATTTCATTTTTATATGTTTTATGCTTTAAATATTTAACATAAGGTTATTGTTTTTTCTTAGACGATTTTATTAGTCCCTCGGTCATCCAGGGGTTTAAAAGAGACTTGGATTTTATAATTATTTTTTTAACAGGAAATGCTGTCATACTGTTTACAGAATTGCGCTGAAAATAGTTCATATGCATTATTGACTTCATGGGATTGTATATAAATAAGATTCAAATCAATATTTCTGATAAAAGAGTTCGAAAATACAATAAAGAGTTTTCATTGATCTGTCGCGTTAAAATTGTAGAGTTCGAGGGGGAGTTATTTTGGGTAATGTTACCATTATTTAAGAATATTGGAAAGTGATCTGTTAAATCAGTTTTGATTATGCCCGTTCCTAAACGATAGTTTTGAAAATTTTTAGTAACTATATTATCAAGTAATGACGATGTAGTCTTAGTTATTCTCGTTGACTTATTTATTGTTAGTATTAGGTTATATTGGGTTAGAGTATCTGAAAAGTATAGAACATTTTTATTTGAAGCATAACTAAGCAAATTTAAGTTAAAATCACCATTAAGTAAAAATGTTTCCGTGTTAAACTAGTTTTGGTTAAAAAACTGCTTAAATAAGTTTTAAATTTTTTTAAACTACCAGATGGTTGTCTATAAATAGAATTAATAACAATATTTTTGGTGGTTTTGTTTCTAATTTCTATGCGCAACGACTCGCAGTCTGTTTCATTAACATTAAGATCATTACGTAAAATAAAGTTAATTGATTTGTGGACAAAAATATTAACACCGCCACGGGCATAGTTAAAACGCGGTTGGTGAACTGATACGTAATTAGTTAATGCAAAATTTGAATTTTTTCCGTTGGTTTTAAGCCAAGTTTCCGTGATACAAATTATTCGAAATTCGTGGTTTAGTTGATGCAATAAGAGTTTAAGATTTTCAAAATTTTTGTTAATATTTCGAATGTTTACATTTAATGTGGAAAAGTTATTTTTGTTCTGACAGAGATATTGAGTAGATTCAGAAATTGGATAATATTCGCTTTCTAAATTTTTTCCATTAAAATATTTATCATATTTATACAAGCAAAATATTTATACAAGCATTCTTGTTATTATTATTATTATTATTATTATTATTATTTTTATTTTTAATTTAATATATTTCAGTAATATAGTTTACATAGTTTACATTTTTATCTTTATAACTTGTTGGCTAAGTGATTCAAGAAATTATTATAAGATTTAAACAGCTTCATGTTTTTGTTAAAAAATATACCATTTTTACTTGAATAATAACTACAAATCTCAATTTCATAGTATATAATGACTGTAATAATGACTATGATAAAATTAATTAAGAAGAGTTCCTCGTTGAAAAAAAAAGACTGATATATATTATTTGTTGCTACATCGCAAGATTAAAAAAATCAAGGATGGATAGTGTTCAACTTGAACTTTTGCAGTTCATTCTAAATTACAGTCTAGAAAATTAAGTTCCTAATAGAGTTATACTGCTACAAGTTTTCTTCACAGTTGCTGTAAGTGTTGCTAGTTCCCAGTCGGCACAACTCGTTTAAAAGTTACGCGTGGTTTCTGTTGCGTGTTTAAAACTCCCGAAAACACCAAGAATAACACGTGTCAAGAATAGGGTTTTGATTCCGTGAAATTAACTACTATATTTTACCAAAAAACCAGTTTGGATAATAAGTTTTTAGTGATGGTTTTTCAGTTACAAAAATGGAGTATTAAATTATCAAAAGTTTTCGCAACGAATGTGAAACCATTACTAAAAGCACGCGATTTTTTAAATTTATTGCATTTTTATTATTCGGAAGGTTTTAGAGTGTGTATCAAGAACATTCAGGAAAACATTTGTCGAGAAAATTATATGTTAAATAAATTCAGTTTTTGTTAAGTACTAGCATGTGTATATATATATATATATATATATATATATATATATATATATATATATATATATATATATATATATATATATATATATATATATATATATATATATATATATATATATATATATATATATATATATATATATATATATATATATATATATATATATATATATATATATATATATATATATATACACATATATATATATATATATATATATATATATATATATATATATATATATATATATATATATATATATATATATATATTTAAATATATTTATATATATACATATAAATATAAATATATATATATATCTATATGCACATATATAAATATATATATATATATATGTGTGTATTTATATGCACATATATATATATATATGTATATATATATATATATATATATATATATATATATATATATATATATATATATATATATATATATATATATATACACACACACACACACACAAGCACACACACATATATAAATATACACGTGTGTATATATATGTGTATATATATATATATATACATATATATACACACACGTGTATCTATATACATACACACTTATGTATCTATATAATTTATACAATGTATATTTTATATATGTATGTATAATACATATATAAAATATGTATGTGTTTATTTATGTATTCATATGTATATATGTGTGCATGTATAAGTCTATATATTATGTATGTATGTATAAAAAGAAAATATATATATATATATATATATATATATATATATATATATGTATATATATATATATATATACATACATACATACACTTGTAAATAAATGTATATGTTATGTATACGTAATATATACACATATACACACATATGTGTGTTTGTTTCGGAGTATGTATATTTGTGTGTATTTGTATCTGTATGTATTTTTGCGATGAATATATATATATATATATATATATATATATATATATATATATATATATATAAAATACATTTTTTGTGTTAACAGTATTATTGTTATTATTATTAGTATTGTTATTATTGTTATATATTTGAAAAATACTAGTGTTGTTCCTATATAAATGTGTGTGTACTAAATGCTATAGGATATCTTTTTAATAATAATTATTTAACAAAAATGAAAAGAACAAGTTCAGCATAGTAGAAAGAATATATGAAAAAATATTGATTAGCCTTAGCTGGAATTTATTTCCTGAATGTTTAAATTTGTCTTCGAGCTGCGAGGCTGCACCAATTTACTACCTATGCTTCAATAAACTTTCTCTACCAATATTGACACCAAAATCTAGTAATACTTTGTTGCAAAATACTGTCCGTAAGTAAATTTACTTATCTGTAAATCAATTGTTTATATTTGAAAATTATTATGTAAATGTTAATTTAATTTTTAATTGTTTGAGAAGAGACAAAAATGAGTCAGCAGTATTAAAAATATGGCATGAGCTGAAGCCAGCAAGAAAATTTCTTACATAGTCTATCTAATTGCAGAAATGATATATTTTTTTGCTGATAAAGGTAAGGGTCTATTATCAAGCAGACTATGGCTAGTGATATGCATTAGCACATATTGAACTTTTTTTGTTTTGTTTGTGTGTATATAGAGATTTAAAATGACACTAATATTTCTGGTAAATTTTGTTTTTGCAAATTTTATCTTTTAGGAGTTTTACCGTTATCACATAATCTAGATGAAGGCAATATATTTATAGAAGACTTCAGAAACTTAATGAAGATAATAATATTAATGTTGATTAAGGTAGGTGACTATTAATGAACAGGGGGCATGTGTGCATTTGGTTTTTTTAAATGTATGTATAACTTATATTTATTACCTATATTTGAGTGTATATTAGTCTAATTTATCTTAAAACAGGATATTTGCACTTTAACAAGCAACAAAACCTAAATGAGATGGTTTCGAATCAACCTTTAAAGATTTCTATATTTATAAGCAAAAATCAATTAAGAGAGGATTTACATCCTGGTACAAATGCTAATGAAAATACTTGTGCATACTCGGGCTTCTGGGTCTTTCCAAAGTAATAACTTATTTGCATTTAATTTAAAAGTTTATAATATTTATAAAGTACAATAGTATATTTGATGAATTATGTTTCTTAATTGGTTTCATAAATTCTTAAAGGGCGTCTCTTATTTACGTTGAAGTAGGCTCTAAAAAACAATTTGAAAAGAAGAATGAAGGGTCGATTCCGTTTAAATGTACAGACACAAACAAGCGTGATTAATAAGGAAAAAAGCAATTTTACTCTTCCATCGAATCATCACTCTGGTTTTTTCAAACAGCATTTTTTATAGTGCATTTATTTAGGTTCAATACAAAACAATAGACTAAGATAATCATTTATTTTGTTATTTATTATAAAACTTGGCGAATCATCAAAAACCATTACCAATACAGATCGACCAAAAAATCAGACAAACGAAACCTCTCCCATGGGTGATGCCATGTTTTAGCGTAAAGTGATTGTATCACACCATTACATAAAAAGAAATTTGGGCTACTGCAATAGTTTTTAGATAAAGATTTGAATGAAATTAAATATGAACAGGTTACCTCAATTGAGGAATTAGTAAAGTTCAAGACCCGATTTTTAAGAAAAATTAAAATAACATTTGATGCTACTGGAATTGTTTGTAAAAATGCGAAAGCGTATTTTTATACGATTTTAGATTTTATAATGACGGAAGAGGCGATCAATCGAAATTAAATATTATGTATGGTAACCATGTGCCAAACGTCTTTTATTAGCTTATTTTTAATGATTTGGTTTTTTATTTCTTCGTTTATTTTTTCTTTGTAGTATTATTGTAAAATAATTTACCTTAAAAAACAAAAATAAAACAACAAAATTGTCGTAAATATAATGTAGTATATATAAAAAAAGGTTTAAACGGTTTAAAGCTATAAACGTGTCTAACAAAACCTACGTATTTTTGGTTTATCATTAAACCGTGCTGAACACTTGCTAGTTCAGGCATAAATTTGGAAAACTTATGCCTGAACTAACTTATGGCATTAAATAAAGTTTCCGTTTGGAAACTTTATTAAATGGCTTAAGTCCGTTTTAGACGATAGAAAACACGAATTTAAAACCTAATAAAACACGAGTTTAAAACCTCAAAAACACGTATTTAAAACATAAAAAACTCGTGTTTGAAACCGTTAAAAACACGTGTAAAACTCCAGTTAAACTTCCCGTGAAATCCACGTGTTTTTGGTTTACGCCTGGATCGTAACAAACACGTATTTAAACGGGTTTTAATTCCGAGATTAAAACCAGATGTGCCGTCTGGGTTGTGAGAGAACTTTTTCAAAAATAAAATTGATAAAATGTTACCTTAGGTCTTCAATGAGTAACCTGCGTTCAAGAAACTTTGCCATATTATTTATCGAACAAAAACGGAGTATTGAAATTGACTTTTAAAAGTCTTTTTGATGATTTTGCTAATAGAAGAATCAAAAGAATAAGCCTTAAAAATTTCGCAAAAATGTCAATTTTTTGTAATTAAAAATCAAGTTATCAATAACCCTATATCAAAAGAAACTTTTGATAAATGCAATTGTTAATCTTTTTATGAGGAGGGAGTGGGGGCAGCGCAAACCAAATCCCAACACGGTCGGTATAAACCCGGGCTACGCCGCGTTTGTAGTTATTTATTTATCTAGTTTTTGTAATAAAAACACTATAGATGAACACTACTAAACTTATACACTATAGATGAACACCACAACACTTTTAGCTGCTCGTCTTTTTTTTTCAAAATTAACATTGCTAAGCGCCAAACCTTATATTTAAAAATAAATCTTCTGAAAAAAATGTTCTAAAAATAATCTTTAACAATATTATTGTATAAATCCAAGTTGTCTTGATGATCTGGGGGTGACATAACTGAAGCGTTATCTGGTGTTGACATTTTTCACATAATCGAGATTTAAATGTATGTAATTTTCGCGGTCAGCAATTCCTGTATGAGTAATACATTGATATAAATCAAAAGCTTTTTCGAATGTTTTTTTACTATAATCATTTCTAAATTCACTACGAAGTGCTTCAAGGTTTTTATTGAATAGGTCATTTCCATATTGAGATTTTGTTAGATCGATGTAATATTTGAGCTTTTCAAGGGTGTACAACTTTTCAACAACTTGATCAAAATTTGTATCAATTATCAAACATTTTTTCATAACTTCTTTTAATCTAAGAACGTTTTGACTCCATTTCTGTTCGTTTTTCAATCTACTTATTCCAAAAACAATACCTGCGACTGCTCCGAGTCCAATTGGGGTTGCTGCAGTGCAAGCCAGTGTTTTAATAAATTCATTCCGATCGCCGCATTTACCTATAACATCAAATTCTCCTAATTTAAGATAAGCACGATATAGTTTATGCTTTATTGCAAATTCCATTATTTTTTCATCTTTAACGTAAGTCAAATAATTTTTTTTTTTAATGTAATTGAGATAATTTTTGTATGAGTAGTAAGAACACGGAATATCATTATCAATGTTAAGGTTTACTAACATTTTTCTCTGCAAATCTATCTTTGCAGAAAGCAGACCTTGGAAAAAAAAATATTCTTTATAATTTTTTATAGAAGAATATGTTCTCTCATAATTGCTATACAAAACATCATTGAAATTGTAAGTTGCGTAATACCGAGCAAGAAACACATGTGTTGCTTTATCAAAACATAATTTTGTCTCGTCAACAGTCATCCGAATTAAGCTGGTCATTAAATCGTTTGCTTGTATTTTGTACTGCTCTTCTTTAATTAATTCAATTTGGTTTTTTTTTGCAAATTTATATAAATTTTTGCCCAAACCATAGACAGCACTTTGTGGATTAATGAACTGGCCTAACATACCCGTTATAGAAGTACTATTTTCAAGTACTGAAAAAAATCCATCTATTAATTTTTCCAAATCTCCAAAGGAAATGTCATTTATTGACTCAATTTTTAAATTGTTAGCCCCTAAAAGATTACAGGCTTCTATAGCTTTAGTTATTGCTTGGTTTGCAAGATGATTAATATTGTTTTTGTTGACATCATCTGCAGCGCTTTTTAATTCTTTAAACTTGGCTCCCATGATATCTGTTAATATTTTTTCCTCTCCTTTACGTGGTTTTATTATTGAAACCTGGCCTTGTGACAATGATTCTTTTGCCAAGTCGTTTAGTTTGTTACGTAATGTTCTAAAGTTCGTTTCTGATAACTGTTCTATTTGTTTAATTTTATTGTTGATAATTTCTCTATCATTTTTTATAATTTCTTCAATATTATTTTGTCGATCATTGATGTGCTCAATATCTTTCTTTAAATTTTGATTCTTTGATATCAAACTTACTTTATTTAATAGGGATTCTTGATGAACTAATTTTAACTCCTCCTCCAAAGTAGTTATCCTTTCTACCAACTGTTCATATTCATGCAGCATCGACAAATGTTTTTCAAAGTATTCTTTTGGCAATTGTTTAGTATCAATGCAGTTAGCTTCTAAAGTTGCCATCAACTTACAAGCATTAACGGTTTCGAACAGAACCATTATTTCAACTTTTTTTTTGTACTTAAATATAGAACTTTACTTTAGTTTTATGTTTTAGATGGCTGTAGTTCTTAACGCAATCAATAGATTGCTAGATTGCTTAACGCAATCGATAGGTTTAGATTTGAATTTTATTTAACAAAGACATCAGCAAGTTTACTTATGCTCAAATAAAATGTTAGGAGAAAATGTGTAATTACTTTGAAAAAAAATCAATTTAAAACTACGCACAAGCTTTAATCAAAACAAGAGAAATGAAATTTAAAAAATGCTTTTAATGACTAGTTTGGCTGACTAATTTTAGAAAGTAAACCATAATGCTTTTAAAAATGCTATTGTTAAAAATACAATTTGTAATTTTCTTCCAACGTTTAAAAATGTAGTTTAAACAAATAGTTTAAAATCGTTTTTTAGTGAACTAACAAACATAATACAAAAATAATGCATTGCGATGAAATGCTTGATTTATATACGTCATAAAAATGAACGTTTTATTTACATAAAAACTTCTTTTAATTTACAGTTACAAAATTACAACATGAAATAGAGTTGACTCTCGATATCTTAGCAACTCATTGAAAAAAGTTCGAGATATTGAGAGGATTTTGGCTCAAACGAGTGCGCAAGGGACGGGAAATAAAGCTCGAGATACACAGAAGTTCTAGATATCGAGTAATAGAGATATCGAGAGTCAACTACAACAAAACTTTCGCCTCAGTTTACTTTCCCCAAAAGCCAGTGCTGTTTATTATCCCTTCATATTAAGGGTATTGGAAGCTCTACATTGTCATAACTTTCAAACACATACATTTTATTTTATAAAATTTAAAATTTATTGGGTAATATAAATTTAGTTTAAGATATAAGTAATATAAAACCCATTAAATTGTTGCTCTCACATTTAGGTTGAGCCTAACCTAAATGAGAGAGCAATAATTTAATGAGTTATAATATATTTTGCTTCCTAATAGAAGTCAGACGTTTAAGGGTTTTTTTGTTCTTAGGCTCCAATCACAGCAATTTTTTGAAAGCATAAAACATAACTCATTTGGTATAAGCGTAAAATATTTGGAGTTTGCTCCTGTCTGAAATCACTGAAATCTCCATTTTTTAAACATTTTTAAATATCGATGAAAGCTGCCGCGATCCCTGTATCTCTAAGGTAGATGAATGTCTAAATTTTCTGCAGTTCGAAACTTTGTGCAAATATATTGATATATATTATATGTTTTTAAATATAGTTTAAGTAAAATGTAACATTTTTAAAAAAAGTTTAAAATCATTTATAATAGCAGGCACTACAAGAACAAGAAGCCAAGATTAATCTTCCTAACTTTCAAGAAAACATTAAAAAGAAATCTATTTGCATAATGTTAACTATTTATGAATCTAAAACCTACTTAAAGTATTTATGAAACATGGTAATAAAACATATATAAAGGTAAAAAAAATCAAAATTATTATATACATTCAACATGTATTAGCAATCTACAAACTATAAATTTTCAAAAATCAAATGACTACAAATTAGGAACATTATTACCCAGCAAACATGCCAGCGCACAGTGGGCCAGTAGGTGGACAAAATTGGAAAAATTTTAGTTGTCTAATCTTGAAAACCTATTTAATTTTAGTATCTACATATTATAGGAGAAATCTATTGATAATTTATTTATATTAAATCCCTTAGTTACCAGGACTCTAAGCATTTGAATATTGAGATAAAATAAAAAAAAAATAAAAATTATAAATAAGTAATCAACGGTGACATCAACGTTGTGTTATATTTCAATTACATCTACGTTTTTGAAACAAAAAATTAGTACATGTTATTCTAGAGTATTTAGAGATAAGAAAAACCAATGTGTGAAATAAATTTGTCATAGCATGTTATCTTAGTTATACTTTGAAAATCACAGATTAAAAAAAAAAATTTCTTAAGAAACTTATTTTTTGCCGCACAATAACTAATAATTACCACAATTTGCCATGTGTTGTCTTATATTTATTTGAGCTATATGATGCTTCAATCGAGTTTTAATTGATTGCTCGTCCCCTTAAATCCCCGTTCAGATTTTATGTATGTTTTAACTTGGTTGCTATGGTACTAAATTTTGCATAGCAACAACTCATTTTTACATTAACGTTGTTTTAACAGTATTTTACTTGCGCTAAATACACAATATTGGGGGTATGTATTAAAATGAGATTCAGAATTCTTATGAGGTTAACTTTTTTTGGTTACTATGGATACCTTACTTTGCATAACATAGCAACAACATATTTTCGGTAGTTGTTAGTAATTTAATTACTAACACTGACAGTAATTTAATTATTTTTAATTTTAATTACTAACACTTGTAGTAACTTAATTACTAACAAGTATTAGTAGTCCAGGCGGCATATATATTATAACATTTTACTTTTAAATACAAAATACTTGTTACAATAATTATTTAGATATGGTTTTGTTAAACTTAGACATTCATAATTTTCTCCAAAAAAACAATCTTAGTATTTCAAAACAAAATATTACTGAAGATATATTAAAATTTATTCAGCCAAAATTTGCTGATTTTAAAGACGTTGATTTTAGACATGCTGTTCAACGATTTGTTTACTTGTATAAAAAAAAGTGGAAATCTGCAAACTATACTGTGAAAAATTTTGAAAAGAAGTTTGTGAACTGGCTTAATGAATATTTAATTTTCAGAAAAAAAGACAATGAACCAACTGCAAATAGACGTGGTCGAAAACTAGTTGCATTTGATAATAGTTCTAATAAAACTAAAAAACGGTGTGTATCTTGTTTAATTGAATCTCATTCATCCAATGAATTATTTTTTGCTGCTAATAAAAAATTTAGAGATGAATCTGTTGTTATTGCTGCCAAGAATGTTTTAAATATATCAAATACAGATAAAGCAACTAAATATTCAGCAGACGAAGCACTGGCTTTAATAATTGATGCAAGTCTGACAAAAGCTTCCTATCAATTGATTAGAAGCGGAGCCTTGGAGAAAGAATATAACATCTACCCCGCTTACAATGATGTCAGAGATGCAAAATTGAAATGTTATCCTGCAAACATAACAGTGGAGGACTATTCAGCTTCAGTTCCTTTAAAAGATTTAATGACTCATACTTTGCAAAGAATCTGTGCAGTTCAGGAACCTGTGCTAAGGCACTTGATATTGAACGACAAAGCAATAAAAACAATGACACTAACGTGTAAGGCTGGTTTTGATTGTGCTACTGGCCAAAGCATTTATAAACAAGTTTTATCAGAACTCGACATTAACAGAGATTTAAAGCGTGAAGAATCATTATTTATTACTTGTCTTGTCCCATTGGATTTGACTGGATTTAACAACAGCAACGAAAAAGTGCCTATTTGGAGAAATCAAAAGTCGTCCTCCACAGCCTATTGTAGACCCATAAGATTTGCATACAAAATGGAATCCAAGGAATCTGTGATTGAAGAAGATCAGTACATTAAAAATGAGATAGAAAGCTTGGGTATGATTTTATTAGAGGTTTGCGGATCTTCTATTGAAGTGAATTGTATTATTGAACTTACAATGATTGATTGGAAGGTTCAAACAATATTATCTGAAAAAAATAACTCATACCAATGCTGTTCAGTGTGTGGTGTCTCTCCAAAAAATATGAATAGTCTTGATATCCTTAATATAGATTATACTAACAGAGAGATCAAATATGGTCTTTCCAGTCTTCATGCATGGATTCGATTTTTTGAGATGTTATTGCACATTTCATATAAAAAAGAAACAAGAAAGTGGCAAGCAAGATCTAAAGAACACAAAGAAAAGGCATCTGTAGCTAAACAAAAGATTCAGACTGATTTTATAAACAAAATGGGACTTGTTGTTGATTTCCCTAAAAGTGGTGGTTCTGGAACAAGTAATGATGGCAATACCTCAAGGCGTGCTTTTGCAGCATATGAACAAACAGCTGAAATTCTGCGTATTGACCAAAACCTTATATTCAGATTTTACATTTTCTTGGTAACGCTCTCTTCAGGATATGAAATAGACTGCTTAAAGTTCAAGGATTATTGTTTTGACACTTTTAGACTATATGTGTCCCTTTATCCATGGTATTACATGGCTCAATCAGTTCACAAAGTATTGATACATGGACATGACATAGTTAAAAGCCTTACATTACCCATCGGACTTATGTCAGAGGAAGCTCAAGAGGCTAGAAATAAAGACTTTAAATCTTATCGCGAAAATTTCAGCCGAAAAACATCCAGAAAAGCAACAAATACTGATCTTATCAATAGACTCCTAGTTTCCAGTGATCCTGTTATTTCATCATTGCGTAAATCAACATCACACCAAACAAATCATAAAGCTTTTCCTTCAGATGTTTTACAATTACTTAAACAATCTTCAAACGATATTATTGTTTTATAATTTTTTGATGTAATTTAAAATTGATAACGTTTTCTTGCACTATTTTTTGCTTTTATTATTCCTAAAACATTATTTACCTAAATACTCAATTTTTATTCAATATAGGTGGGTCAAAAATTCGATAAGATATTCAAATATCAATTTACCACTTTGTAACTAAGGAAAGTATCCGGTAACTAAGCAATATAAGTATCCATAACAACTAAATTTAAAAAATTATCACTTTTGTAAGAAGTGTGATCTCATATTGGTACTCATGCCAAATTTAGTGAATATAGCATTTATAAAATATCTGCAGATAACAAAAGTAGGTTGTTGCTAAGCAAAATAAAGGTATCCATAGCAACGAAATAAAAAAGTATTACCTTCATAAAAAGCGCAGACATCATATTAGTACTCATACTAATTTTAGTGAATATAGCTCTAATATTAAATTAGTTATGAATTTTGTCCAGTAAAAGTGCATTCTGGCCCACTGTGCAGCGTTGAATCATCGTTGAAAACCGGTCGTAGCGTAGTAAAAATGTTACAGTCACAAAAACAACGTGTTTTCAACGTTGAATCAATGTTTGTTTTTGTATACTAAATTGGGATAAATTGAAACGTTGAATAAGCGTTGAGATTGTAATGAAATTTAGCTTCTCAAGAAACAACGTTTATTCAACGTGGAATCAACTTACGCAATAAGCCTTTTTAAAGACGATTCAAAATTTATGCTTTATCAACGTTAAAAATAAACCGCCTTTTAAACGTCACATTTTCAACGTTGAATAAGCGTTTAATTTCAACGTATATTATCTTCTCAAAATATCGCGTTAATTCAATTTTGAATATTAGTACGCAAATAATCCCTGTAAAAACGTCGCAAAGTTTAAGATTTATCAACATTAGACATAAGCTGCTTTTTCAGCGTATTTAAGCAATTTATGAAACAACGTTTATTCAACGTTACATATAGACCAATTTCAAGTGACGTTTAAGCAAAATGTAAACAGTAAGCGCACAGATACTGGCAAGCAAAACAAAATTAAAATAGCGGTTTAACTATTCTTGCGGCGAAAAAACCACGTGATCATTGCGTAATTAAAGAATAAAAGTATCTACCATTATGATATGGGGGCAAACAAACGCGTTGATTTCAGTACAACACTACTTAAACGCTTTGAAAATGTCTTATGATTATCAAGAAAAACTATCAAAAGAGGCTACTGAACGTTATCAAATAAGTTAGATATAATAGATAAGCTTTTTATTAAACTAATAAAGTTTATTACAGGAAATTTTATATTAGGTCACATATTAAACACGCTAATACTATTAGTGTGTTTACTTAATTAAGTAAACGCACTAATACAGTAATAGTGAGTTTACTTAAACACATTAATAGTTTTTTTAGACACATTAATAGTGTGTTTAATATGTAGCCTCTTTTTAACCTTAAGTAGTCTGTTTAACAGCGATCCCTTTGAAAGATGTTAATTACTTTCATAGTAATTAAAAAAAAGAAAACTTTTTTTGCGTAGTCATAAATGTGTACTTCAAGTACTTGCTGCAATTGCCCCAGTCTCCACGCAACCGGTCTGAAGGAATAGATCAAATTACTTGTCTTACGTACTTTTGATCAACTTACTATATTATAAATCGTAAAATATCGTAATAAAACGCGTAATTCGCTAATAAAATTGATAAGCAACCAACAAAAGTAGAAATAAAACAAAAACAGATTTATGAGAAATTATTCAAAGTATCATTAACCAAAAACGTTTCTTATATTTTAAAAATTTCTTTTTTTGTTAAAAACTTGAATGAACTTAACGAATTTACCGTACCTTTGAATCCTTTTTGAAAAGTATTCCATACTTTTGGACCTCGATATAGAATGCTGTACTCTGAATATTTGTTTATTATCCGAGGCAGTTTATATGTGTTGGACATATTCGCTCTAAGATTATAGCTATCATTTTTATTTATTTTAAACTTGTTATTAAAGCTTATAGGAGAGATATTGTGATTATAACGATACATGAAAATTAAATGCTGGTAGATATTTATTTCAAACACATTCATCATTTTCATATCTTTCATTAAAGGCTTAGCGTGTTCACGCCTATTTTTTGAGTAAATGATTCTGCAGGCATGTTTTTGAAGACTATAAATTTTTTTAATCTTTGCCGCTTGAGTACTTGCCCATGAAATGTTTGCATAGCTGATGAGGCTATGAATTAGCCCAAAGTAGATTAATTTAAGACTATTTTTATTGACGTAGGAGCGAACTCGATACATCAAACCTATTATTTTGGTGATTTTTGACTGGATATATATTATATGTGGAAGCCAGGATAATTTTTCATCAACAATGATTCCTAAGAATCTTATATTGGATTGCTTATTTACTAGTTTATCATTTAGAGATAGGTTAGGCAACTTGAGAGGAAGGTTATTAAAGGAAATACTTATTATAAATAATATAAAATACCTATGTCAATAAGTAATACATAAATTACACGGGGATTGCACTTGAAAGTCCGAAAAAAGAACCTCGATGAAAAAAGAACCTCGTCCGAAAAAGGAGCAGGCGATGACTGTTTATTTGCTTAATGACAACAACTTCAAACACAACAATTACTTTACATTTTAATACTGATTATAATATGTAACTAAATATGTAAAAAAGAATTTATAATATAAAAATTCTTTTTTAAATCTGTCGGTATTAGACAGAACAATCTATTTTACAGGCTGAAGAGATTTTACTTGACTTTTTAGAACGAAATTTAGCGTTAAATTACAACTAATCTGTGCAAATATGTCTAAAGGAATGATGGAGTTCAATTAATTCATCATTTTGAAATTATTGCACAGTTTACAGACTAGTCAATAAATAAAACAAAAGTACTACATATTGATTTCTAATAATATTTAAAAACTATGCATTTTGCTTTAAATTTTCCAGTGTAATATCTATTCTGCATATTTTTAATATATGTGGAATAAATGTTATAAATAAAAAATATTTTTCACAGTATAATAATGGAATGATCAAAATTACTAATTATAACAATTTGAACAATAACATTGTAACAATATTTATAAGGTTTATAGTAAATGGTATGAGGATTAACGATATTCCGCCTTGGCTTTTAGAAAATGCTTAACATTAAGGAATTATTAACTTCGTTCATGAAGGTACTCTCTAAAACCAGTAACAGCAGAAACTCTACTAAAGAAAATGGAACCAATTAATGTTGAAAACATTATTTACACATCAATGTCTTATGTATTATGTTAATGTGAAAAATAAAAAAGTAATTTAAAATGTGACCGAATAAATTACAAAGAAGAAACTTCTTTGTGTTTTTGTGACCTAAGAACAACCCTAAAGATAAAAAATGCAACAATAAATATATGTTTTAGTTTAAAACATGATTCTTGGCTTTTAGTGAATGATTAGAAGTAGTGATAATCAAATCTAATAATCATTTATGTTAAATTGGGAACTTTGCTTTGAAAACGGCAGGAATAGTGCCAAGTGATCTCGTTTTTGCATTTTGATTAAGCAATTTAACTTTAAATACATAATATCTATCCACTTCAAAAATAATTTATGACTGTTTGTTTTGCAATGTTGCATGTGAAAGCAATATTTTCAAAGGTGTAATTATTGCATGTATAATTTAATTATATATACCATGACTTGATTATACATTTCTTCTTTTGAATTTCTCCCATCTCTAACTTTTGCAATCAAATATAGTAAAAGTTTTTCCAAAACATCAAACTCTAAATCTGTTAATGTTACACACTTTTCTTTATACATGTTAATGTTTGCATAACTAAATGGAGAATTTGTCTTTAATTTCAAATCTGATACTTCTAAACGAAGATTATATGTTTCTTCACATAAATTAATCATTTCTACGTATATTGCATCTCTTTCTGGATTCTTAATTATTGTTGTTAAATTTATTTGTGCACTCTGTTTTGGTGAATCTGTTATCAAATTAAAATCGATATCTTTGCTAATCAAATTAAAACCTATGTCTTCACTAAATTCAGTTGTTGTTTCTTGTTTGTTCAAGACACTAACATCATCCACTCCAGTCAACGCATTGTTAATATTTATTTGTTCACTGACTTCATCAACTTGAGATTTTTTTGTACACGATATTCTAAAAAAATATTTGTATGCTTCAGGTATATAGTAAATACAAACACAGGCATTTAAAAAAAATATGGTCTGATTCAACTATATTTCATATTAATAAATTTGTGCTCTACAAGCTATTTAACATTATTTTATCTAAAAAAAAGAGTAACAAACGCATAATTTATAAATGCATAACAAAAATAAATTACAACTATTACATACAGTGTTTACAAAAACATTTTAAACAACAAGATAAACTATATACCAAGAGAATTGTTCAATCTATTTATTCTCCTTTCATTTCGAGACAACAATCGGTTATGTCGTTGGGATGATTCCACTATATTTTTTTTAGCACCTAACATATTCACTGATGGAACATCAATATGCTTTTCAAAATTCTCTTTTTTTCCTAAAAGAAAAACATACTTACTATGAATAGGAATATAAAAACAAAAAAATAAGTTAAAGACAAATTTGTGTTCAAATATTTAGATGATTTAAATACAAAACTTACCAGATACAAAATGTTTTGAGCATACATAGATATGTTTTGTATTTGGCGACCAGAATTTGTTTTTGCAAGATGAATCAGTTCTATATATAGCATTAAGCCACAATCTTCTTCTCTTTGAATACAAAATTTAAGTTCGGATGACTTTAGACATTGTTTGAACAACAGAAATCACAGCATTCTTTCACCATTTTCGCAATGTTTGCCCCCATATCATAATGGTAGCCGTTTAGTTAGTTAATGTGACGTCACGTTCGCCGCAACATTTACTTTTACTTGATAAACATAACTATTTAAAATATTAAATAAATTATCAATAAGTAAAAAATGAGTACTTTAAACCCAATTGAAGTAAATCCAGAAAATTTTAATAAAAGTGTTTGGAAGAAAGATATTACAAAGTTGTCTGACATTACTTGGAGAGACGTTTTAATTTTTCTCATAGACACTCCTAGTGAGTTTACAAAAGAAAATACCAAAGCATATAGATGAATTTCAAAGTGTTTACATTTTTTCGGACGCGAAGGACACTGGCAGGATAGAAAGAAAACACGCAAGAGAAAATGTAGAGTGAATCTGAATACTTTTCAACGTTAGAAGAAAAGAATAAAGATGCATATAAAAAAAAGTTAACTTTGTCAAGTGGAATGTTACTTCCCGACCCTTACGTACTTGTAAATTGGAAGAATGACGTTTCAATGATGCCCGACATTACATGGGTTGACATGTACAATTATCTTATTAACTCGCCAAGTAACTTTACACACGATTCAATGAAAGCCTATAAATCATTGGAATCGTACAACTTTTACATTTGTGGGCATGTTCAGGATGTATACTATAATTTAATTGAAGAAAAGAATCAATTTTGTTTCATTAAATCTGAGGTATCGTTGCATATTACAAAGTCTACAGTGAAACTGACAAAAAAAAAATGTTTGAAAAGTTAAAACCATAAAATTCATTTTGAGTGAAATGTAATATGATTTATCTTTTTTTTATTTAATCGACGTTTAATTTGTCTTAGGTGCTTCCAAGTCAAAGACAAGGAAAGAAGCAGAAATGTTACGATGTGTGGGTAGCAATAAATAAAGTTAATGGTTGGATTTTAACAGCAAATTGCAAATGCATGGCAAGGTGAGCGCATTAGTTAAATAATTTAATTCTAATTTTTCTCAAAACAAGTGTTTTAAGAAGTTGAATCGATCATATATTTTTTTAAATTATAGATTGGGCTCTGTGTGTAGTCACATCGGTGCTTTGTTATTTAAGCTTGTTGCATGTGCACAGCTTGGTATAAATAAAATATCTTGCACAAGCAAATTGTGCAGTTGGAAAAAATCGCGTAAATCAGCAACGCCAGCTACACTTAAAAAAATCAATTTTTCCCGACCAAAGAAGCATGAAACTCTTCCAAATATTAGTGACAATGAAAACTCACAGGATGAAAGACCTTACAGCTTTAAGGATCCTATACCAACTTCAGATAGTAAAAAAAAAAAGTTGTTAGAACTCAAAAAATTGTATAAGAATGCTGCTATTCTTCAGTCTGTAGACATTAAAAATGAAAGCAAAGAACATTGTAGTGATACAGATACTGCAGAAGAGGATGACAGTTACAATGAATATAATTTGCCGGAACCACTTACTTCACTATATTTGCCTGCCCCTAAAGGTAAATGGTTCTGCAAGGAATGCATACAAATAAACTGAAGGATATATTATATTTATAAAATTTTTTTAAGAAAAAAAGGTTTTTCACTCCTATGAGCTTGGAGGAACAACACTACTGTTAATATTTACTAATGATGTTATCATTACCATTACATTGTCAAGTAAATCAACTTGAGTTATTGGGATAATGCTCTGAAGAATTCGAAATTTTCTTAACCGTCCAATTACCCTTTCAACATGAATTCTTACATGTGCAATTTGACGTGATTCATCGACTTCAGCAGAAGACATTTGCTTTTTTCCTTTGGTGAATTTTGGTAATTTTAAAATCCCTCCCTGTGTAGCAAATTCTTCAACAAGGGTAAATCCTCTATCAGCAAGTACACAATCTCCATGGGTTATTTTTTCTAAAAATCCGGATTTAATTGTAATTTCTTTATCTGACACTCTGCCACCCCATCCAGGTGATAAAAAACTTACAGCACCTGATGGAGTTATACCAATGAGATATTTAATAGTGTTGTTGTTTTTATAATTTGACCAAGTTTGGGCTCGAGCATGAAGACTAAAAGGTCTTTCAATAAATATTTCCATACAATCAATTATTGCAACACAATTATAAAACTTTTTGCGAAAACTTGTTGGCAAATTTCTTCTCAAAACATGCTTTTCTGGCCAAACAATTAAAAACTTTACATTTTCAGCAATAATTGGAAGCCAAGTTCTATATATTCTAGTAACTGTTGACTCAGAAAACCCAAATCTAAAGCTCAAGTCTTTATTTAAAAATCCAAGTTTGATTTTCATTAATATTAACAATAAATGGTCTTCCATTGGTATATTTGTCATTGGTTTTACAAAATCATTAAATAATGGTAAATACCACAAAAATAAATTTGCATTTGGCAAACCAGTATAAAAAGATAAAAGTGAATTATCATCTTTTAGTTTTTCAAATGAAATATACTGAGAAACATATGCTGATGTTATGGCTTTGTTTAAGGTAATCTTTAATTCAACATTGTTTTTACTCAAAGTTTTGACTTTGGAATGTAGCTCAGCAACAAAATTAACATCATCAGTCTGAGATTCTAAAAAAATAAACATGTAACCATTTATTTTATCAAAGAACGCAAGTAACTTCTTAAAATTAAATTACAACTTATTTACCTTGATTTAATTTGAAAGGGTCAACAGATGTTACTGCATCCATGTTAACTGACATCTGTTCATTTTCAGCTCTTGTTTGAGATAAATTGTCTTCAGTATTTTTTTTTTGTTCTTTTACAGCTTCTTTCAAATCTTTCAATACTTTGATTTTTTTTGAAAAAGATTGCTGTCTGTATAAAAAAACAGATGGAACATAATCAGGACTATTAGGATTGTCCGATTTTTTTCCTAAATAGAGAAAATAAAAATGCAAACTTCTTTTGTTTTATCAAAATAAAAGAAGTTATGTTAAATTAAATACAAACATTGTTTGAAATAAAGATAATAATAACATTATAAAAACTTCTAGTTATCAAAAAAATTAATTAATTACCTGAAATAAAATGTTTACTACATAATCTTGCGTTGTCAATTATACTTGTTGACCAGTTTTCACGTTTTAAAGCTTGCAACCACAAAACTCTTCTGTTATTTGATTCTTCTGTATTTCCTAAAGGAATTCGGTAAAAACTCAAGCTTTTATCGCCTTTTAACCTTTTATTCATACACCCTACAGCACAACAACTGTCAGGCATTATATTTTAGGAGTTTTTAAAAAACTTTAATCTTATTAAGTTACAATGCAGATTATTTACATAAATATTTGTTCAATAAACGTTCACTGTTTGCAAATAGGTTTTTGAATTCCTGCCACCTAGTGCGCATGCGACGGAAATGTAAACATTGAAATTCATCTAAAAATCATTGGAGGCATATAAAACATATTTTTTGTGTGGCCATGTGCAGGATTGTTGGTATGCTCCCAGCATCAACGAAGATTATTGTTTTATAAAAACTAAGGTTATATTTTATTTTTTTATTTATTAATTTGTTTGAGACAACAAGTACAAGGTCCATAGTTGAAATAAACATAATCAGTTATTAATTCTGTTTGCATACACATGTCTTCAAAAAGTTTACTGCATACACAGCTGCATTTTTATATACATATATGTATATGTGTGTATATATATTATATGTTGGTTTTAAACTAATTTGTTAAAAAGTTCCATGTATGATGTATGGGTTTGTCTTCACAAAGATGGGTGGGTTAAAAAAAGCAACTGCACTTGTCCAGTGGGACTAGGTTCAGTTTGCTCACATATTGCAGCTCTACTTTTTAAATTTGAGGCTGCTGTGCACCACCGTTTAAATAGAGAAGATGCGTCAACAAGTCAGCTTTGTTCATGGAATACCTCAAATCGCAGTGTTAATGCAGCACCATTAAGTGCTATGAATTTTAGCAAAAATAAAAAAAGAGGACAGTTACCCTCAATTAATGAGCTTGTATTAAAAAAAAAAAAAAAAAAGTATAAAAGCATCAACTATGTTTAAATTAAATGGGAATTATTCATATGTTGACCCATCATATTGCATATCAGTCAGCGACTTTAACACCTTACGCCAATCCAATCCTAAATCTGTTATATTTACCAGCTTAGATAGAAATAGCCATCATAAATTAAGTGATACTGAGTCAGGTTCTGAAGATGAGATGAATTGTTTACCAGAACCTATAACTAGCTTGTTTGATCCTACTTGCAAAGATCTATCTCAGTTTGAGCTTTTAAAACACTCTAAACAACTTTATGAAGACTTTAGTCAAACTTATTTTGAAAAACAATACGATCAACTTGCCAAAGTAACATATCAACAAAATCTTACATTTTTACAAAAAATTACAGCTTCAATATGTTTTAATGCATTTCACACATAAATTTGTTCTCAGTGAATCTCTTATCCAAGAAATCATGCAATATAAAAAAGATTTTTAGAGCAAATTTACACAATACGGTAAGAAAATGGAAAATTGTGCCAAAAATACATTTTATGAGGTCCAGTTAAAGAAGCACAGCAATTTTTCGTTTATTAACTCTGGTTTTTATGTTATGGCTGATATGCCTTTTTTGGGAGCTTCTCCTGATGGAATATTTACCTGTTCTTGTCATGGAAGGGTTGTTTTAGAGATTAAATGTCCATATAATTATAAAAATGGTTTTATTAACTGGCAAAGTGATGAAAAATTTCCCCTTAATAGTAATGGTCTAAAATCAAATCACCCTTACTTTTTCCAGATGCAATTACAAATGTTCGTTTGCAAAGTTACCTTCGGTGAGTTTTTTATATGGTCCCCAGTTGAGCAAAACAATTATTTACAGTGTACTGTACAGCGTGATAATGATTTTCTTAAGGTAGTTGTTGATGTTTTGGCGAAATATTTCTTCAATGTTATTTTACCAGAAATTGTCAGCAGAAAAAGAGACAAAGACTTTTAACATAGGAAACAGTGTTGTTTTTGCATGAAACCTGAATTTGGTCTCATGATTTCATGCAGTAATACAAGTTGTTCCAAAAAATGGTTTCATTACTCATGTGTATATGTTACAAGGAAACCAAGAGGTTCCTGGTTCTGTCCTCAATGCAGGAGTTAATTATATTTCTTTATTAAAAGTACCATTTAGTGATAACTAATATTTATGTTATGGCTATGTATTCATATTATATTTTTATTAGATATAGTAATATAACACAATAGAAGAATGTCATATTTAAATAAAATAAGCTGTTTATTACAAACAGTATGCACCTTTTGATTTTTAATTACCCACTGAAAAATGCCTAAGGCTTGTAACATATTTGCAAGGTAAACAGCTCTACAACATTATTTGCTGTATGAATCATTAGTTGGGCTCTGTGATGTTAACACAACCCAAAGGTTCCTTAGGCTTTTTTATAGATAAAATAAAACTACCCATAGTTATATATAAATATAGTTTAAGTAAATTTTCTTAAGCAAAATGTAAGGAGATTTATCAATAAATTGATAAAGACAGAAAGGTGTGGTTCATTAAGTTGTTTTTTTATCTAATTTTAAAATATTTTATACAATTCTTCAAAACATTGTATCACTTTATAATGCCTTTGTTTAAATTTACAAGGGCTTATATTACAACCATTATATCATCTAACAGATCAATTTGTCTGATCGGCACGATGGTTTGTAAAATTCTAAATTGTTTGACTCTGCCAATAATGCGTTCAACATGTATTCTGACATTTGACAGTTGCCTTGAAGTTCCAACTTCTTGTGGACTAAATTGTTGTTTTCCTTTTTAAAATGCTGGAATGTAAAGGTTTGCTCCTTTCTCTGCAAGCTCATCTTTAATGAGGAATTCCCTATCTGCTAAAATGCAATCTGCAAAATTTATATATTTGAAAAAGGCAGATTGATTTGTTATCTCCTTGTCCAAAACTCGACCTCCCCAACCACCAGACAAAAAAGTAATTGCACCTGTCGGACTGATCCCGATTAAGTATTTTACTGTAATGTTGTGTTTATAATTTGACCATGATTGAGCACGAGTTGTTAAATTTGATGGTCCTTCAATAAAAATCTCATAGCAGTCAATTATGCATACACAGTTTCTAAACTTCTTCATAAAACACTCTGGCAGGTTACTTCTTATTACACATTTACTAGGCCATTTTATTAAGGGTTGTAAACAAATGGCTAGTGCTGGTAACCAATTTCTCAAAATTCTGGATATTACACTTTTACAGACACTAAAACGAAATGCAATATCTTTATTTAACAACCCAAGTTGCAACTTTATAAGTATAGCTAATAAATGGTTTTCTTTTGATACACGAGATGAACAAAGCTTTACATCATTTTTCCTTGCTAATAAAGAAAGAATCCATACAAATGTTGCCATATTTAGTAGCCCCGTAAAAAAATTTAAATGAGCATTGTTTTCTTTTATTTTTTCAATGCTGAAAATCAAATCCCTTTTTTTTAAGTTCTTCATTTTCTTGTATTAAAAGATAAACTTTCATGTTCCTATCACCTAATTCCATGACTAATTTTTTGATTTTCCTCTTTTAATAACTCTTCCATGCTCAAATCACATTGGATACCAACACTTTTAAACAACACAGATTCTTCTGTGCTATTTCCAGAAAACTTCTCATTTTCAGAAAACATAGATTCTTCAATAGGAATATTTTGTGTGTAGTATTCTTCAGTTTCAACATATGCTGATTGTTCATTAAAAATATTATCTCCTGAAAATGTTTTTTGTTTCTTTTCTTGTGATTGGTATCTTTGATAAAGCTGCAATCGTTTATGACCTGAACTATTGGGTTTGTACATGAAAACTGAAGGTACATAATCTGGATGATTGGGTTCATCAGATCGTTTACCTATAAATAATATAAAATGAACATTATCACGTTACAATGAAATACCTTTGAGAGAACACATGATTACAAAAAGCTGTATAATGCAAACTAAAGTTGAACTAGTAATCACTTTAAATACTGTTGACTGTATACCTCAAACATTTTTAATAATACTATTTGTGTTAAATTTACCACTGCACTCACACTTAGATATAAATATAAAAGATAATGTTGAATAAAATGAACAAATCGGAGCTAAAAATGACCTGAAACAAAGTGTTTGCTGCATACACGAGCATTTTTTATCATTTTATCAGGCCAGTTTTCTCTATGAAGAGCATTCAGCCAAAGTTGTTGTCTGTTAAATTCTTTTGTGGAATGACCATTTGAAATGCGGTAAAAACTTGAAAACTTTGTAAAACTTCTTCTATTTGCACATCCTACTACACAGCAACTATCAGGCATTTTTTTAAATAACTTACAAACGTATCTAGAGCTGTAATTTTAGGTGAAAAAATAATAAAACGCAAGTTTATTGCAGAATGTTTATATTTTTTGCCTGCCAGTTTAGTGCGCATGTCCACGGGATTAAATATTTTGTAAACATTTGAAATTGGTCTATACCAACGTTGAAAATGTGGTAATTGAAAAACGTTGAAAAAGTGTTGCTTTGTCAAAGTTAATAAAACATTGTTTTGACAACGTTGAGGAATTGGCACATTGAAAAATATTGCCTCATTAACCAGCCATTACAAAAATAATTTGCCGTAAAGAAAAGGCAAGGAAAATTTAATAAAATGCATGCAGATGGTATAAAAAATATTTTAATAAAGTTATGTTTTATAACTTATTTTTATTGCGACTTTAAAACTTTTAGATTTTGTATCAAATTGTATATAATATACATAAATCTCAGGGTATATTCGTTTTAATCAGGTTATTTTTGTTGATGTTTTATGTATTTTAAGTTGACCATTTTAATAAATTGCAAAGTTGTTTTAAATATGTTATTTCTAATTTAGAAAAAGCACTTAATTTTAATAAGATTCAGATGTATAAAGTAATATCAAAATAAATAAAACATAATAAGTCAGACTAAATTTAGTATGTTAAATAACTAAATTTTTTATTCATTTGAAAAACTTTAAACACCTTACCCTAATTATCAAGCAAATACTTCAGCATAAAATCTTCGACCAATATTGAAAGTATGCATTATTACGTTTTTTTTTGTATAAAAACACGTTTGGATAAATAACTTTTTTTCCATTTTTTCTAAAAACTTCTAATTTTATTAGGAAAAGTGTTAAGTCCGAATTATAGAGTTAGTGTTGTATATTTAATTCTAACATTTATTCTTTATCATTTATTTTTATTTATTTTAATAATATGTATTTATGCATGTATATATGGGTAAATTTATGTATATATATAAAAGAAATGTATACATTTTATATACGTACATATATATATATATATATATATATATATATATATATATATATATATATATATATATATATATATATATATATATATATATATATATATATATATATTTATATATATATAAATATATAGATCTATAGTTTGTTGGCTTTGGGAAGAGCGGAAGGAAAAAAGTGATTCTTACGCCAACACATACGTCACTTTTAATTACTTTTGACTTTCGTCCAACATTTTCGTGTTGGACGAAAGTCAAAACCATTAATTTAATTACAAATTAATTGTTATATAAAAAAACCACAAAAACGCAAATTTAATTGACCAGAATGTTTTTAAAAACATTCTGAATGTTTTTAAAAAATTTTTATTTTTTTTAATAAAATGTTTTTATTTTTATTTTTTTTACTGTAAATCATGCGCGGAGTGTTGCTACATCGACTATCTTATAGCCTGACTCGCAAGGGAGTGCTGCTACATCGACTGACAAATAGCCTGACTCGCAAGCGAGTGCTGCTACATCGACTGACAAATAGCCTGACTCGCAAGGGAGTGCTGCTACATCGACTGACAAATAGCCTGACCCGCAAGGGAGTGTTGCTACATCGACTGAGGGTTTGGTTGGGGCAGGCAGTCTATCATTATTAAAAAAAAAAAATTCCGGTCTTGCATTTTAATTTTTACTTTTTGTCAACAAAATATGGAAAAAACTTTCGGACAACATCTAAGGGTTCTATATATATATATATATATATATATATATATATATATATATATATATATATATATATATATATATATATATATATGTGCATATAAATATGTATATATTTATATACATATATATATATATATATATATATAAATATATATATATATATATATATATATATATATATATATATATATATATACATATAAATATATATATGCACATATATATATATATGTATATGCAAATATATATATATATATATATATATACATATAAATATATACATATAAATATATATATATATATATATATATATATATATATATATATATGTATATATATATATATATATATATATATATATATATATATATATATATATATATATATATATATATATATACACACACACACAAACACACACACATTTAAAAATATACACGTGTGTATATATATGTGTATATATATATACACATATATATACACACGTGTATCTATATACACACACTTGTGTATCTATATAATTTATACAATGTATATTTTATATATGTATGTATAATACATATATAAATTATGTATGTGTTTATTTATGTATTCATATGTATATATGTGTGTTTGTAAAAGTCTAT
The DNA here is from genome assembly GCF_038396675.1 of Hydra vulgaris. Lineage (NCBI taxonomy): Eukaryota > Metazoa > Cnidaria > Hydrozoa > Anthoathecata > Hydridae > Hydra > Hydra vulgaris. The sequence goes on from NC_088930.1 coordinate 40,747,553, forward strand.
TATGTATGTATGTATAAATATATATGTATATATATATATATATATATATATATACACATATATATATATATATATATGTATATATATATATATATACTTATATATACTTATATATACTTATATACATACATACATACATACATACATACACTTATAAATAATTGTATATGTTATGTATACGTAATATGTACACATATACACACATATGTGTGTTTATTTCGGCGTATGTATATTTGTGTGTATTTGTATCTGTATATGTGTGTTTGTTTCTGCGATGAATATATATATATATATATATATATATATATATATATATATATATATATATATATATATATATATATATATATATATACATATATATATATATATATATATATAAAATATATTTTTTGTGTTAACAGTATTATTGTTATTACTATTAGTATTGTTATATTTTTGAAAAATACTAGTGTTGTTCCTATATAAATGTGTGTGTACTAAATGCTATAGGATATCCTATTAATAATAATTATTTAACAAAAATGAAAAGAACAAGTTCAGCATAGTAGAAAGAATATATGAAAAAATATCAATCAGCCTTAGCTGGAAATTTATTTCCTGAATGTTTAAATTCGTCTTCGAGCTGCGAGGCTGCACCAATACTACCTATGCTTCAATAAACTTTCTCTACCAATATTGACAGCAAAATCTAGTAATACTTTGTTGCAAAATACTGTCCGTAAGTAACTTTACTTATCTGTAAATCAATTGTTTATATTTGAAAATTATTATGTAAATATTAAATTAATTTTTAATTGTTTGAGAAGATACAAAAATGAGTCAGCATTATAAAAAATATGGCATGAGCCGAAGCCAGCTAGAAAAGTTCTTGCATAGTCTATCTGATTGCAGAAATGATATTTTTTTGCTGATTAAGGTAAGGGTGAACTTTATTTGTTTTGTTTGTGTGTGTGTATATATATATATATATATATATATATATATATATATATATATATATATATATATATATATATATATATATATATATATATATATATATATATATATATATGTATATATATATATATATATATATATATATTAGTGATGTACCGATTAATCGGCATCGGCTTAATCGGCCACTTTTTGTACAATCGGAATCGGTATCGGCATCGGCCTTTTTTTATTAATTTACCGATATGCATTACCGATGGCATTTTAATACTTTTATCCTGCATTTTGATAATTATTAAATAATAAATAATCTAAACTTTATGCATCGCTTAGAATTTTTAGAAAAATTGTTTATTTTGACTTTGTTTACAGGCAAGTTTATTTATTTGGGTCCAAGTATTTGTTTACCAGTATGGAATACATGAAAAAATTTACCCAATTTTAAGCTCTATGGCTTTATATCTTCAAAACTTTAATAGTTAGTTAATTCATCGGTATCGGCATCGGTATCGGCCTTTTCCGATCCATCGGCATCGGTATCGGCATCGGCCAAAAAAGTGTTATCGGTACATCACTAATATATATATATATATATATATATATATATATATATATATATATATATATATATATATATATATATATATATATATATATATAACATATAAAAACCAGAATATGTGGGTTTTAATAAGCAACAAAGCATAAATTGAAAAGATTCTACTATAAGTCTTCTACTTACTTATAGTTTACTAAAATAATCTTACTAATTCTACTAAAAGTCAACTACTAAGTTTTTCACATGTTCAACGAAAAAGAGAATGAGAAAAAATATTAATGGTGGTACAACTGTTAATGAAAATACTTGTATTGAAACTCTAGTTATTTATCTTTAACTTCAAAAAATTTAAAATGACACTAATATTTCTGGTAAATTTTGTTTTTGCAAATTTTATCCTTTAGGAGTTTTACTGTTATCACATAATCTAGATGAAGACAATATATTTAAAGAAGACTTCAGAAACTTAATGAAGATAATAATATTAATGTTGATTAAGGTAGGTGACTATTAATGAACAGGGGGCATGTGTGCATTTGGTTTTTTTAAATATTATGTATAACTTATGTTTATATTTATTACCTATATTTGAGTGTATACTAGTCTAATTTATCTTAAAACAGGATATTTGCACTTTAACAAGCAACAAAGCCTAAATGAGATGGTTTCGAATCAACCTTTAAAGGTTTCTATATTTATAAGCAAAAATCAATTAAGAGAGGATTTACATCCTGGTACAAATGCTAATGAAAATACTTGTGAATACTCGGGCTTCTGGGTCTTTCCAAAGTAATAAATTATTTGCATTTAGTTTAAAAGTTTATAATATTTATAAAGTACAATAGTATATTTGATGAATTATGTTTCTTAATGGGTTTCATAAATTCTTTAAGGGCGTTTCTTATTTAGGTTGAAGTAGGTGGCTCTAAAAAACAATTTGAAAAGAAGAATGAAGGGTCGATTCCGTTTAAATGTACATATACAAGCAAGCGTGATTAATAAGGAAAAAAGCAATTTTACTCTTCCATCGAATCATCACTCTGGTTTTTCCAAACAGCATTTTTTTATAGTGCATTTACTTAGGTACAATACAAAACAATAGACTAAGATAATCATTTTTTTTTTTATTTATTATAAAACTTGTTTTTTTTAAAATAGATTAAGGCGAATCATCAAAAACCATTAACCAATACAGATCGACCAAAAAATAAGACAAACGAAACCTCTCCCATGGATGATGCCATGTTTTAGCGTAAAATGATTGTGTCACACCATTACATAAAAAGAAATTTGGGCTACTGCAATAGTTTTTAGATAAAGATTTGAATGAAATTAAATTTGAACAGGTTACCTCAATTGAGGAATTAGTAAAGTTCGAGACCCGACTTTTAAGAAAAATAAAAAAGAACATTCGATGCTACTGGAATTGTTTGTAAAAATGCGAATCCGTATTGCTATACAATTTTAGATTTTATAATGACGGAAGAGGCGATCAATCGAAATTAAATATTATGTATAGTAACCATGTGCCAAGCGTCTTTTATTAGCTTATTTTTAATGATTTGGTTTTTTATTTCTTTGTTTATTTTTTCTTCGTAGTATTATTGTAAAATAATTTACCTTAAAAAACAAAAATAATACAACAAAATTGTCGTAAATATAATGTAGTATATATAAAAAAAGGTTTACATGTTTAAAGCTATAAACGTGTCTAACAAAACCTGCGTATTTTTGGTTTATCATTAAACCGTGCTGAACATCTGTTAGTTCAGGCATAAGTTTGGAAAACTTATGCCTGAACTAACTTAAGGCATTAAATAAAGTTTCCGTTTGGAAACTGTATTTAAATAAAGGCATTATTTAAATATGGCATTAAATATGGCTTTATTTAAATATGGCATTAAATAAAGTTTCCGTTTGGAAACTTTATTTAATGCCATAAGTCCGTTTTAAACTATAAAAAACACGAATTTAAAACCTCTTAAAACACGAGTTTAAAACCTCTTAAAACACGTATTTAAAACATAAAAAAACTCGTGTTTGAAACCTTAGAAAACACGTGTAAAACTCCAGTTAAACTTCCCGTGAAATGCACGTGTTTTTGGTTTACGCCTGGATCGTAACAAACACGTGTTTATACGGGTTTTAATTCCGAGATTAAAACCAGATGTGCCGTCTGGGAAGTTTCCGGACACTTGATATTTTTATATAAAAAGCTAAAATCTATCCTGTATCATTAAATTAACCAATAAAATTAATTTATAATACTTAAACTTACTAATTTTAAGTGTTTATGTAAGTTTGAGGTCAGTAATTGGGTATTACTGACCTCAAACTTAAATAAGTAAGTTTTTTTTTTTAATTGTTTATTTTAACTTGATATATAGCGTTACATTACTCTTAAGAGTTTGGTCTTGTTAAAAGTATTTATTTGTTGAAACATGAAGTAAATATTTATAATATAATGATAGCCGACTAAAATGATTAAGAATATTTAGTTTTGTTTAGTTTTCATTTGGTATTAATGATGGTTACATTGACAAATCTTGAAAAAAATTTTAAAATTTTATAATTCGACTATTTAACTAAAAATATGGGTAAGAAACTTTCTTTAACGGTTGCAAAACGTTCTGAAATAATTACATTTCATAAAGAAAGTTATTCAGTTCGTAAAATTTGCAAAAAATTAAAAGTTGCCAGAAGTACTGTACAAGATACCATCAAACGATGGAAAGCAACAGGCATTTTTGAAGACAAAAAAAGATCTGGTAGACCACGGAAAACAACAAAAGCAGAAGATAATAGTATAATATTGATGAGTAAAAGGAATCGAAGACTTACAGTTCCGGAAATAACTTCAGGCTTTAATAGGAGTCATTCAAAATCTTTTTCATTAACCACTACGAAACGACGTCTTAGACAAGCAGGACTTTCTGGCTTATAGCGGTCAGGAAACCGTTGCTAAGATTTGGAAATAAAAAGAAAAGGTTACAATGGGCTATAGACCACCAAAATTGGACAGAAGGAGACTGGGGAAAAGTACTATGGACCAACGAGTCCAAATTTGAACTGCTTGGGCAAAGACGTAGAATTTACATCAGAAGAACAACAAAAGAAAATATGATCCCAGAGTGTTTAGTGCCGACAATTAAGCATGGTGGTGGGTCAGTTATGGTATGGGGATGTTTTTCTTCAGCTGGTGTTGGTGACCTAGTTAAAATTGAGGGTATTATGAAAAAAGAACAATATAAAACAATTCTAGAAAACAATGCTATACCTTCTTGCTTAAGAACTATTGGTCGTAGTTTTGTTTTTATGCAGGACAATGACCCTAAACATACCTCAAAATTATGTAAGAACTACATAAAGGAACAAGAGGATAATGGTGTCCTCAAAAACATGACCTGGCCGGCCCGAATTGGACAGAAAGGTCAGACAAAAATGCCCAACATCCAAAGAGCACCTGTGGTAGATATTAGAAAAATCCTGGTTATCAATTACACCCGAAATAATAGATAAATTAATAAATAGGATGCCACGTATCGCAAAAAAAGTGATAAAAACTCGTGGGTTATTTTTTGACGAAAAGACAGTTTAATAATAATAGTGTTTTTTCTTAAATAGTAACTATATGTATCTTTTATAAAATAAATATGATATAAGAATTTTTTTAAAATAATTATGGGAGTTTTAATTAAAAAATTAAACAAAATCCAAGTGTCCGGAAACTTTTGGCATGCAGTGTATATATATATATATATATATATATATATATATATATATATATATATATATATATATATATATATATATATATATATATATATATATATATATATATATATATATAATACAACAACCATGCCAAAAATTTTTATTGATGAATTTGAAATAAAAAAGGAAATTTTTACTAGTTTTCTTGGCATTTATCTTGATGAGAATGTTACATGGAAACCGGATATTGACTACATTTGCACTAAAGTTTCTTAAAATATAGGAGTCCTCTTTCAGTCAAGAAATTATTTACGTAAAACCATTTTAATCCAACTCTGTTACTCATTTATATATAGTTATATTAACTATGCAAATATTGCTTGGAGAATTTCAAGCAAAAGTAAGTTGCGTACTCTTCGTCATCGTCAGAAACACGCAATACACTTAGTTTGTTTTGAAAATCGACTTACGCTTTCAAAGTTTTTATTTAAAAATATAAAAGTACTTAATATTTATAAAGTGAATGTATATAAAATATTATGTTTTACGTTTCAATGTATAATCAATCCGTCATTACACATTTTTAAAGATTTTATTACCTTAAAAACAAAAAATAAGTACACACTACGAAATGATAACTCACTCTATGAACCCTTTTGTCGAACAAAATTCAATCAGTTCAGTATTGCTTATCGTGCACCTAATCTCTGGAACAAAATCGTTTTACTTAATTTTGATTTATCAATTGGCTTCCCAGTCTTTGAAAAGAAATTTAAAAAGTTCATTCTTTTAAATGACAATATTTTGAAATACTTTTATAAATAAGAAAGTTATATAAGTACGCAACTTACTTTTGCTTGAAATTCTCCAAGCAATATTTGCTTTTATATTTTGTCACTTTTATTTGTTTATATTTATTAATGGCTTAAATTATATTTTATTATAACGTTTTATGGTTCTGGCGACAAGATCATTATATCTCCTATCTGATACCAAAAAAAAATGGTAGAAATTTCTACCTTAGGGTAGGATATGTGATATACCCTTAGTAAGGTATAATTTTCTACCTTTTAAGGTAGAAAATTATATTAAAAACAATTATTTGTCATACAATTTTCTAACTTAAAGGTATAATTTTCTACCTTATCAGGTATAAAATTATACCTTACTAAGGGTATATCACATATCCTACCTTAACTAAAAATTTCTACCTTTAATTTTTAGTGTGTATTTTTATTCTTATTGATGTGGTGATTATATTCTCTATTATAACTTATTAAAAGTATAAAAATTCCAATATTTACAAATGTAAAATTTTATATTAAAAAAAAGGAAATTTATATATACAAAATGTATGTATGTATGTATGTATGTATGTATGTATGTATGTATGTATGTATGTATGTATGTATGTATGTATGTATGTATGTATGTATGTATGTATGTATGTATGTATGTATGTATGTATGTATGTATGTATGTATGTATGTATGTATGTATGTATGTATGTATGTATGTATGTATGTATGTATGTATGTATGTATGTATGTATGTATGTATGTATGTATGTATGTATGTGTGTATATATATGTATGTGTGTAAGTGTGTGCATTAGTATATTGGTCAAACAGCAATTTTTCAGTATCTAAGTCTTTATTGATTGTCAAGAATTTGAGACGATTTAAAATAAGAAAAAAAATGTGTTATTTTATTAAAACTGAAGAACGAACTTTGCGATGATTTAAAAGGAGAAAAAGAATACTAATTTCTTGAAAAACTGAATTTGGATGTTCAATAACTCAAAATAACTGAGAATTTGAACAAAACTATAACCGGATATAAAAACTCAAAATACAAACTTCTGCAAGTAAAGACACTCAATTTCTGCAAGTAAACATTTTCACCACTAACAATTTATAAAGATAAAAATGTCAATTATGTAAGCTATATTATTGAAATGTATTAAATAAAAAGAAATCGGACGAATGTATACGTTCAGTCCAAGAGAAGAAGAGCGCTATTACCTACAAGTCATGTTACTATACAATCAAAGAACTACATCATTCGAAGATTTACGAACAGTCAATGGAATAACCTATCCAATGTTTAAAGATGCAGCACGGGCAGCTGGATACCTGAATGACAACAATAAATATCGTCACAGTGTACAAGAAGGATCTTTCCTTCAAATGCCATCAGAAATGCGACCGTTATTCGCATACGCAATTTGTTTCGACAAAACCAATGACGCTCCAGCGCTTTGGATAGAATTCAAAACTGCCATGTCGGACGATTACAGACACCGAAAGATGTCAGAACAAAAAAACGAAGCATAAGCATATGCTAATATTGGACGAATCGTCTCCAATTGTGGACAAGATATTACCACCATTATACCAGCGCCGAAATATCCTTTGCCAACGCCTGATGAAACCACAATAAACATTGCAGAATGTAAGCAAAAAGCTGCCGAACTGTACTCGACTCTGCATAAAAAACAAAAAGCCGCAAATGCTGTTCTTGCATGGTAACGAACGATGCTTTTTCATTGATGGGAAAACGCGGTTCGGGCAAGACATACCTATAAAAAACCATTGCCCACATTTTTGTTGGACTTAGCAAAAAAGAATCTAACCGTTTCGTGATCAGTTATTGCCGCTACTTTGCTGCCACTCGGACAAACAGTGCATTCTGTATTCAACTTGCCAGTGCCTCTACGGCAGCTAATTGCACATCGCAGCTCAAAAGTCAAAGTAAACTTGCCAATTTTCTCCGGTAAATCGACGCGATTATCTAGGACAAGTTGTCAATAGTGCCTCAACTTGGACTAGAGGTAGAACACGTAAAGAAACCAAAAAATGAATCTTAGAGAAACAAGGTTGCCGAATCAAATTGGAATAAGAAAGCTTACCTTGCTTTTTACAATGGTAGATGGTAAAGTGTGCAACACTGCAATTGATACTACATCTACTATGAGGTACTACATTTCTGGACAAATATGAAAAGATTTTAATAAATTTATTAAAAAAGAGCAAATTATTACAGAAGCCCTCTCATTTGGACTATTGATTCTTCATGAAAGGATCCGCTTCTTTGAATTGCTTCTTCATTTAGCTTATAAAATACCTTTACAAAAGTGGCAAGCTCGATCAGACGAGGAAAAAAAAATTGTCAAATAAGCGAAGAAAAAAATTCAAATATCCTTCAAAGAAAAATTAATGCTTCATGTAGATATATCTAAAGCAGGGTTTGGAAATACCAATGACAGCAATACGTAAACAAGATTTTTTTCAAAGCCGGGTTTACCTTCAAAAATTACTGGTGTTAACTTGAATTTAATAAAACGTTTACACGTTATTCATATGCCAATTCGCACTTATGCCTGTTGTAAAAAACAGGCATAAGTACGAATTGGCATATGCTAGTTATTTATATATAACTGGTAGATGCCAGTTATAACTCCCATATGCAATTTAGACGCATTAGTGCAAATTAGCATAAGTTCGCCAAATGAGTTTGAAAAGATTGGCATATGTACAAATTGGCATAAATGCAAATTGACATCCAAATACTATTAAGTACAAACCTAATGCCAGTGTTTTTAGGTTCTTTTGGCGCACCAGTTTTTGCAACTTATTTCGGCGCACATAAGCCAGTTCACATATAAGCCAATAAATGTTTCGCACTTATGGCAATTCACCCTTATTTAGCCTCCCAGTCTTCTACTAAATATTAAAAACAACAACAACAAGATATTCATTTTCCTTTTTAAATCATACAATAATGTAATAATAAAAATAATATAATAACAATAATAATAATGTTAATAATAACAAGAAAAAAAAAATAAATTCATAACTCTATTGATTGTAGTAAGTAAAAATAATTGCATAATAAAAAAATAAATACATAAATATATATATATATATATATATATATATATATATATATATATATATATATATATATATATATATATATATACATATATATATATATATATATATATATATATATATATATATATATATATATATATATATATATATATATATATATATATGTATATACATATATATATATAAATGATAATATTATAAAATAATATAATAATGAGTAAATTATTTATAAATATTTATTAATAATAACTAAAAGATTGATAAGGATGGTGTCACTCTAACAGAATTCTGATCAAAGGAGTGACGTCAGTTTTTAAATATAATATGATTGATAATAAGCATACACACATAGTACATAAACAAAGTAACCATTTAAAAATCATACTTTGATGATAATAATAATAAACAAACAAGAAGTTAATGATAATAGTTGTAATAATCATAATTAAAAAAATAAGAGTATTTTTTAAATATTTAGTGAAAATTATGTCAATAAGTTAGAATAAAATTGTTTTCAGAATTTTTTAAAATTGATTTCGTTTTAAATTAAGAAAAGTCGATATAGGTGTTTGGAGTTGTAGTTTTTTCAACTCATTCACTATGCATAAAAGACTCTTGTTCAAATCACAAATGTACTGATAGACAACAAAATGTTTACCATACTTTTGAGTTTTAAATGTGGTACACTAAGTTTACCATTATATATGTTTTTAGTAGAATAAAATTTGATTCTGAACTTTTAAAAAAATAATAATTAGTGCATTTTTAACAATTAGAAAGTTGCTATAAATGCACTAAATTGTTTGTAATGAATACTGTTGTAATAATGTAATGATCATAAGCTATTTTTTTTCTTTTTTTGATACCTCAAGACAACATAACGGTTTTGTGCACCGCCAAAGTGCATTTAACAAGGAAGTTCACGCCTCCTTCCTCACAAATGACGCAAAACATGTCTAATATAAATACATATTATATATAAATTATTATTAAGCATATTAGAAGGTTATTTTTTTACTATAGTAAACAAATAAGAAACTAAAATAAAAAGGCAACAAAAAATTATGCTATAATTGTAAAGCATATTTAAAATGGTTCTATAAGGGCAGTATGTATAGAAATACGCATCTTTTCGTATTAGTATAAATAATAACGATCGATAAAATTTAAAGTCAAACATTCGATAGATTTGGTGTATATCTTAAACAACTGCGTTACTCCCATGATCAAACTACATGCGTTTCAAAAACAAGAATGTTGTTGCTTTCAAAAAAAGTTGAAAAATATCTAATGTATGATAGGTAGAAAACGTCGTTGCGATTTTTAATGTTCATAATTTATGTATATAATAATTAATGTATATAATAAATAATGTATATACCCAGTAAAAATGTCAACGTTGAATCAGCGTTGAAAACCAGTCGCAAAAGATGTTGCGGAAACGTTGACAAAGTAATCGATTTTGCAAAGATATGTAACGTTGTTTAATACACGTTGATTAAACGTTATTGCATAACGTTGAAAAAACATTACTAAATAGCGTTACAAAAATGTCGCAACTAAACGTTGAAAAAGCGTTACATAAAAAGCGTTGTATAAACGTCGCAACTTAACGTTGAAAAAACGTTACTCAAAAAGCGTTGCATAAATGCTGTTAAAGAAGTCTACTTTGCAAGGATTTGTAACGTTGTTAATAAAACGTCGATTTAACGTGACTCAAAGACGTCGAGTAAAGGTTGAAATATAACGTTGAATCAACGCTTAAATGCGCTGTAGAAAAAATCGCATAATATTATTAAACGTAATTAAACGCGGCTATAACACAGGTCAACAGCATTTTTGGGGCCAAAGATATTTCAACGAATTTAGGGTAACTTTGGGGTGCTGATTCTGAATATGTCATCAGTTTTGCCAGATTGGCTCAAGTTTTTGAGATTTTTCGTGAAATGTGTAAAAAAAGACGTAATTTGCTACACGCGCATTAACTTTATTGATATTGTCATGAATACAATAAATTTAACAAAGTAAATGTTGATTTTAGTTTATTTTAACTAGTTTTAGAAAGTAATCTTCAAAAATGAACAAGACTTGAAAGATAGGAGACATTTAATCGCTGGAAAAGTGCTTTTTATATGATTTTCTTCTATGTGAGCTATTCGGGCAGTCACGCTGTAGATTCCAGCAGTAATCAGCCATCATATGTCTGTCCCATCTGCCTTGGTACCTTTCCTCCATCACCATAATATCCTGATGAAATCTCTCCCCTTGTTCTTCGCTAAAATCTCCAAGGTTTTTGGAAATCTGTCCAAGTGACTGTGAAGATAATGCAATTTAATGCTCATGTGTACACCCAGATTTCTAAATCTCAATAGCATGTTTTGTACCAGTTCTTCATAATTGTCTGCCTTTTTACTTCCCAAGAAGTTCTTCACTACCAACACAAAACTACACCATGCAGCAGCTTCAATGTCATTCGTTTCCTTAGGAAAATTTGAATCTTTAATGAGTTTCCGAGTTTGAGGACCATCAAAGATTCCTGCCTTCAATTTTTCGCTACTAAGACCAGGGAAAGATCTGCAGATGTACATGAAGCAATTACCATCTTTGTCTAATGCCTTTACGAACTACTTCATTAATCCTAACTTTATGTGAAGTGGTGGTAGAATGATTTTTTCCCTGTCCACCAAAGGTTCTTTCACTATGTTTGATGCTCCTACTGTCAAGGTGTCCCTTGGGGGCCAATTCAGTTTCTCCCAGTGCTGATGTTTTGCTCTACTATCCCACATGCAGATGAAGCAAGGATACTTTGTGTATCCACTTTGCTGTCCAAGTAAAAAGTTGATCATTTTTAAATCAACACATATCAGCCACGAATGTTCATGGTAGCACAGTTTCTCCAAGACCATTTTGACATTTTTGTATTGTTCTGCAAGTTTAGTTGAGTGAGATACTGGAAGAGATGCACACTGATTGCCATTGTTCAACAAAACACATTTCAAACTCCTTTTAGAACTATCTATGAAAAGCCTCCAGTCTTCAGTACGATATACTTGTAAACCCATTTGCAGCATCAGGCCAGGAATATCCTTACAATATACAAGTAGGTCATCTTCACAGAAAAATTGAAGAAGTGCTTCTTCTCTGGTCCTGTAAGATGTAATTTTAGTTCCAGGCGTCAGACAATTTTTTTCATCTAGCCTTGAAGCTAAAAGTTCAGATGCACTTTTTGAGAGGTTGAGGTCTCTTATTGAGCTCTCCTTGGGTAAACTGTGTAGGTGTTCTGAAACTTCCTTCATATTCTGGTTCACTTCCGGAACTAATGCTTAGCTCCATACCCTGCATTTCATCATCATTAGGTGGGGAAAGGTCAGGTAACATGGTAAACACAGGTACAGGCACATCTTCACAATGAGGGACACGCCTTCTTGCAGATTCCATGTTAGGATACTCCCACTTTTGTTTCTTATGCTTATTGAATCCTTGCACTTGCACTGCACAGAAATAACAGTCATCATGATGATTTTTTTGCTCTCTCCACACCATTGGAACACCAAATTTGAAGCTTTTTCTTTGTCCTTTGCTCCATGTTCGAAATAATTCGATACATGCTTTGCACACTATGTGTGGTACCCAAGACTTGTCTTGGTCCTCAAGCATAACCCCAAAATAGGCCAAATACACTTTTTTTATAAAGTCTGTTATGTTTCTTCTATGTTTTTGCAGTGTATATTCACCACAAATGTAACAGAATGAGTCTGGATCGTTAAGACAACTTCTTCTTGATGAGTTCATGCTTTTCACTGGAAAACAGACAACAACATAAAGTTAGTGCAAAAATCAAGCTATGAACAAACTTTTAGAACACTAATCAACAAAAAACTATATTGAGAACTGCTCAGTTAAAGTACTAATCCCAAGAAATTAATGAGATGCGTCACATTTACCAACAAGTGCTATAAATAAGATACCAAAAATATCAAAAACTTGAGCCAATCTGGCAAAACTGATAGCATATTCAGAATCAGCACCCCAAAAATACCCCAAGTTCATTAAAATATTTTGGAAACATATTTTTTTTTTGTTGACCTGTGTAATATATATTGAATTGGCAAATAAAACTAAATTGTTAGTTAAACTCAGCTCTCGCAATATTTCCGAAATCAATTTTTAATATACAATGTAATATACAATTTATAGATATATATATATAAAAATTTAAATATTTTCTTTAAAATTTATGGGTGTGAGTGTTTGTATATATATTTATACAATATATAAAAATAAAAGTAACAGGATATTCGTAAGATAATCGTATCGATTGGCCAGGATATCATTGAGATACAGAATCTAAATCAAAAAACAAAACTTGTACCATTAGTAGTCTGAAAGCAAATGTAAAAAAAAATGTTATTGATTTAGTATAATTATTATTAAATTTAAAAAGTAAAAATAAATATATATATATAACTTATTTATATATAAAATATATAGATAAATAAGTTATATATATATATAAATTATATATATATATATATAAATTAAATATATATATATATAAATTATATATATATATATAAATTATATATATATATATAAATTATATATATATATATATATATATATATATATATATATATATATATATATATATATATATATATATATATATATATATATATATATATATATATATATATATATATATATAAATTATATATATATATATATATATATATATATATATATATATATATATATATATATATATATATATATATATATATATATATATATATATAATTAGCAAAAAACACTTATCTAACTTTTATCTTCGACTCGGAGTTTCACCATTGCTGGATCATCAGGAAGAGTTACTAAATCTCAAAAAAAATTCAATTTATAGAAAAAAATATTTTACAGGAAGTTATAAATTATTATAAAAAATTTTTAATTACTATATTTTTTTGTTAACGGGAAGTTACAGAAAGTAATTATGAAATAATTTTCTTTGGAATGGGGATAGTTTAATTTGGTCATTTGTTTTTATAATTTTTTAAGAGGTATTTATTTTCGTGCCTACATTTAGAAATTAATTCAGATTTTTTATTTAATAAACTTTCTTGATTCAAATGAGTAATTATTTCAAATTTTTCTTGCAAACATAGCATACATTTTTTGGAAATGTTATTATAGGCAGGGGCAGATTTTAGAATAGACCATTGTAAATTAAAATTTTTATTTTTTTCTTTTAAATCCCAAATATATTTTGACAGCATAGTCTCTTTTGAATATTTTTTGTGTTTAAACGATTGTTTGTGGTTGGCATAACGTTTTTTCCATTCCCCCTCGGTTAAGCCAATATATTGTTTATCAGGGTTGTTTTGTGAGGAAACAATGCACTTGTAAATTACATTTTTCGAAAGGCATTTTCCATTTAGAGGGCAATCTATTTTTTGTTTACAATTACAATAATCAGTGTTTTTTTCTTTTATATGTTCATTTTTATTAATTAACGCGTAGTTGTGGCCTTTTATAATTCTTTCTAAATTTTTTGTACAACTATAACTTACTTTAATGGTATTTCTGTTAAAAATCTTATGTAATTTATTAGAGGGAGGAAAATGTTTGTCAACTAATTTTAGAAAAATTTTACCAATATTTGTTGAAACATTTTTGCTGTACGGGGGGTTGAACCAAATTATGTTTCTATATATATGTTTCTACTTCCTGTAAAATATTTTTTTCTATTAATTGAATTTTTTTTGAGATTTAGTAACTCTTCCTGATGATCCAGCAATGGTGAAACTCCGAGTCGAAGATAAAAGTTAGATAAGTGTTTTTTGCTAATTAATTATTGCTCTGTTCTTTAAGAACATTGAGCACTCTATTTGAAAAATACACTAACATAATTTACATATATATATATATATATATATATATATATATATATATATATATATATATATATATATATATATATATATATATAGTTTGTTGTCTTTGGGAAGAGCGGAAGGAAAAAAATGATTCTTACGCCAACACATACGTCACTTTTAATTACTTTTGACTTTCGTCCAACGTTTGCGTGTCAGACAAAAGTAAAAACCATTAATTTAATTACAAATAAATCATTTTTTAAAAAAACCACAAAAACGCAAATTTAATTGACCAGAATGTTTTAAAAACATTCTGAATGTTTTTAACAATATAAACAATGTTTTTATTTTTATTTTTTTTTAATAAAATGTTTTTATTTTTATTTTTTTTTACTGTAAATCATGCGCGGAGTGTTGCTACAACGACTATCTTATAGCCTGACTCGCAAGGGAGTGCTGCTACATCGACTGACAAATAGCCTGACTCGCAAGGGAGTGCTGCTACATCGACTGACAAATAGCCTGACCCGCAAAGGAGTGCTACTACATCTTCTATCTTTTAGCCTGACCCGCAAGGGAGTGCTGCTACACCGACTGAGGGTTTGGTTGGGGCAGGCAGTCTCTCAATTAATAAAAAAAAATAATTCCGGTCTTGCATTTTAATTTTTACTTTTTGTCAACAAAATATGGAAAAAACTTTCGGACAACATCTACGGGTTGTGTATATATATATATATATATATATATATATATATATATATTTAATATACAGTAAACTCCCGGTTTTTCGAAATGGCACTTATTAAAATATTCTGCTTACTCGAAGCAAATTTCATTTCCCGTGAATTTTCTTTAACAAACTCATGCAAATGCTGTTATGCAGAAATGCAGTTATTCGAACCTGCAGTTGTTCGACTATTCGAAACAATTTTTTGCTCCCCTTGACGATAAAAAAAGCACATTTAAGGAACAAAAAAATAAATAAAAAATGGACAATTTTTTCAATAAATTATAAATATTTATTGTTTTACAAGGATAAAACTGAAATAGCACCTCATTCCAAGGGTCTTTTTCTTTTTTACTTTCTACTTTTATTAAAATTTAAAAGTTTTAAAATTTAAAAATTTAAAGTAATCGAATAACCGGGAGTTTACTGTGTGTATATATATATATATATATATATATATATATATATATATATATATATATATATATATATATATATATATATATATATATATATATATATATATATATATATACATACATACATACACAGTAAAAATTAGGTAACATTAATGATAAATTGAAACTTAAACAATAAAAACAAAATTATTTATGTCAGGATCTACATAACTGCAAAAGTTTTATGTTTCTTTTAAAAATTGATTTGAAGGAGAAAAAAAAATATTTATAACTCTTTTTAACTCATTGCAAAAGTAACTCTATTATATGAAATTTGCTAACTTACAGTTTTTCTGTCTAAAATAAATGTGACAAAAGAAACATCTACATTTTATTATGAAATATGTTTTGTCAATAACTATTTACTTACAAGGATTAATATCAAAAATATTTTGTTAAAGTTATTAACAATAAGCATTTTAAACTATATTTTTTGGAATTTATTTTTAGAAAAAGTAAAACTAATAATAATAATGGTTTATCATCAAAATGATTCATTGGACATCAGATCTCGGGTCACTTGTGATTGAAAAAAGGGCCTAACCTACAAGCAATGTGATGAAAAGTATCAAATATCAGTAAGTGGTGTTAGGAAGATGTGTATAAAATATGAAACAACTGGTTCTGCTGAAAATCAGAAAAGACTTGGTCGCCTCCTTAAAACTTCAACAAGAGCTGATATCCTAATTGCACTGATAGAAAAAAAAATTCAACAATAACCTCTAAGACAAATTGTTAAAAATCTTAAACTAAATGTTTCGTGTCGAACTGTACAGAAGAGACCTAATTTAAGTGGTTTAATAATTATGGTAGTTTAAATAAACCTTCTTCAGAAAAGTAAACCCCTCATTAGTCGTATAAACAAAAAAAAACTTTTAGCATTTGCAAAACTGCATATTAACAAGAGTGAGGCATTGTTGAACTTAGTGTTTTGGTCTGATGAGAATAAATTTCAAATTTAAAAAACGACAAAGAGTTTGGTGCAGACCTTGTGATGTACTCTTAGATAGAAATCTTACAAAAACAGTCAAGCATGGAGGTGGCTCGCCTATGGCTTGGGGATGTTTTGATTCAAATGGTGTGGGAAGACTGGTGAATGTTGAATGTATAATGACAGGGAAGTTGTATGTTGATTGGCTTTCAAAAAATTCATGTCAATCCATTAAATAATTGATCGCAAATTTTTTTTAACATGACAACGACCCTAAACACACAGCAAAGTGGCACATCAGTTCCTTTAAAAAAAAAGTAAAGCTAATATCCTTAAATGGCCGCCACAAAGACCGGACCTTAACCCTGTTGAAAATATATGGGCAATTTTAAAATCTAAAAGACCTCCTTCAAAACGAACAAATATAAAATAATTTTATGTAATAAAATTTAATGACAAAATACTATACTTTATAATGAAAAACTTTGATGTTTCTTTCTTTTGTCACATTTACTTTGTTACTTTGGACAGAAAAATTGTAAGATAGCTCCTTTCATTTAATAGAGTTACTATTACAATGAGATAAAAAAAACTTATAAATATTTTTAAAAAAAAAAACATAAAATTTTTGCAGTTATGCAGATTCCGACATAAATAATTTTGTTTCTATTGTTTGAGTTTTGAATTTATCAACAATGTTACTTAATTTTGTTTAAAACTGTATATATATATATATATATATATATATATATATATATATATATATATATATATATATATATATATATATATATATATATATATAAAAAATGAAAGTCAAATTTTACAACTAAAAATAGTTACAATTCCATACATAAATTAACAAAATTAAACTCACTTCAATAGATGTAACTATAAACCATCAATTTAAATCATATAATGTACTTCGTACATAAGATGAAAACCAGTTAAAACCATATCATTCCTCTATCTTTGATCCACCAGAACTTTACTAAATAAACTTACACCTAAAATCAAACTATTACAAGCCAAAAAAGTTCAGACAGTATTATTAAAATCAGCTATGACCAATAGTTAATATTATGCTTTATTTATTCTTTACCATATAAAAAACAAAGAAAAGTTAAATGCAAAGAGAAACACAATAATTCACCAACATAATTACTTACATTCTTTTTTGTAGTCCTCTATAGTCCTAAAATTAAATCCTTCGCCTACTTCTTTATCCAATAATAGATACTAATTAGTAATTATTTAGTAAAACAAATATAAATAATGTAAAAACTAAAATGCAGAATCAGTGTAAACAGATTATGATATATATCTAGGCAATCATAATACAATATACAGATTCAAAATATTACTTATCCCAAAATAAAAATAAGTTTATTTGATATAGTGCTTCACCATTAATATAAAACTATAATAGTTTTTTTATTCATATAAAACAAATAAAATAGCAACGAGTACTGTAAAATTTAATGCCCTTTAGCTACTTTAATTCTTTTAACTCTAAGCTTGTTCCATAAATAATCAATCGGAAAATTATTATAGGCAGCTTTCATTGTATGAACCAGTTGACAAAAATAACTCACCATCTTTTACCCAACAACATGGAACAACTGCCTCTGCTTCAATCTGTTTTTAAAATAAACAACTAAAGCCCAAGATTGTGAAGTCATTGTAATAGATCATCTAAAAAAAGGCATCATTTGTTTTATTTACATATATATATATATATATATATATATATATATATATATATATATATATATATATATATTTATGTATATATTTATACATACATATATGTTAATATTACATATATATATATATATTTATAAACAAATATATGTATATATACATATATACACACACATATATATATATATATACACACACACACATATATATATAATGTATGCATATATATATAATGTATGCATATATATATATATACGTATATAAAATGTATATACTTCTTATATATATATTCATAAGTACATGCATAAATACATAATATTAAAGTTAATAAAAATATATACACACATATAAAAGTATATGTGTATATATATATATATATATATATATATATATATATATATATATATATAATATATATATATATATATATATATATATATATATATATACACACACATATATGTATATACACACACACACACACATATAAATATATATAAATAAATATATATGTATACATATATATATATATATATAAATAAAAATAAAAACATTTTATTAAAAAAATTAAAAATAAAAACATTTTATTAAAAAAAATAAAAATAAAAACATTGTTTATATTGTTAAAAACATTCAGAATGTTTTTAAAACATTCTGGTCAATTAAATTTGCGTTTTTGTGGTTTTTTTAAAAAATGATTTATTTGTAATTAAATTAATGGTTTTTACTTTCGTCCAACACGCAAACGTTGGACGAAAGTCAAAAGTAATTAAAAGTGACGTATGTGTTGGCGTAAGAATCACTTTTTTCCTTCCGCTCTTCCCAAAGACAACAAACTATATATATATATATATATATATATATATATATATATATATATATATATATATATATATATATATAATACAATTGATTTAAAAACTGTTTGATAGGGTACAATAAAAATAAACAAAAGCTGAGAGTAATTTACATCTTAAAATTATCTGAACATAAAATCAGTTGAAAGAAAATTTTAAAAACGGAAAATGAGATTAACAAATCAAAGTTAGATTGAACAATTTTATTCCATATATAAAGTGTTCGATAACTTATACAAAATTGGTTAACTTTGTTTGACAAAATGATTTAGTTGACAATTTATTATTTTGTAAAGTATATTAATTTAAAAATTGTAGGGTAAAAGATCTTTTAAAAAAATTATTATTGGTCAATTACGATTTGGTTTAATGACATTTTTGAATCAAAAAAGTCATTAAACTAAAATTATGAATCAATAACATAAACAAAGCTGCCATCGTTTAATAAGAATAATTTCATTGCAAGTTAATTATTTATTTTATTGACATAGGCTCAAAGATAACGAAGATGACAATACGTCATCGCAATTTTTTTCCAAATTTTCAATAAAGTATTTTAGCTATATTAAAAATCGTAGTAAAAATATTAACAAAATTAAACAAAAAAATCACAGTAAAACTAATAAGAAAATTGCTCATTAGCGCAAAAACTTTAAAAATGCCCCAAAAAAAAGAAACAAACGAAAAAAATTGTTTTAAAAACATGACTTCAGAGTTACTTTAAGCACAAATCTTTCTGAAGTTTTAAAAATTTCTTTTATATTGATGTTTTGATCAATTCTTTTGAAGAAATTTCTTTTTTTTAGTTATTAGCCTCTGAACAGAGCCGGTGCGAGTGGGTGTCACGTGGGGAGTGGGGACGCCATTACAATTTTTGCCGACTCAAAAAAAAAAAAAAAACTATACCCCATACTCCATTCGCGCCGGCCTTGCCTCTGAGGGTAATTGAAAAGATTTTCCAAAATCCTAGCGAAAACAAGTTTTTAACATTTATTTTTATTTTAGTTCAAAACTGTTTACAAACATTACAGGTAAAGGGATCTCAGAATGTTAGGTGCTTTTTAAGATCCTGCTAAGCTCCAAATATTTGAGCATATACTTTGTTTTCACTTTTATGAGTTAAAGTAATACTCCGGCTAAATTGCCAAAATGTTTTAACAATTTTATACTTTAGTTTTCACATATCTTTAGATAAATATTTAGGACATTGTTTTTTCATTAGGGACTTCAGAATGTCAGGTTAAATAGTAGATAGTATTGTTGCCAATATTGCTTAGGGAATCATGAGTTTTCTGCATAAATTATTTATTTTCCATGCTGAATATTATTTTAGATGTTTGATTCGCTTATCTTTTATACTTTTTACATTCCACCACATAATGCTAGGTTATGGGACCTCAGAACGCTAGAAAAATGAAAGTTATTTTTAAAAAAAAAGTTATTTGCATTTAATTTCATCTCGACGTTATGAAATGAATATTCTGCTTATAGTTCAAAAAGAATATTCAAGCAGAACTTCAAGCGGAGGACTTAGTATTAAGTGGATGTAGGAAGATAAGTTTTTACGAGCTGAGTTGTGTATTCATGAAAATACCGAAAAATATCATATCTCAAGAGCAGTAACAGTTTCATCTCCAAAAGATGTTCGCTGTGGCTCAGCAAGATATTGGAAACTTAAATACGAAAGTGCCATGGAAGCTTATCAAACAATATCTGATAAATCAATATCACTGGAAGAAATACCTAACTTGTTGCCTGTAACCAAAGTAACACCTAAATTGAAAAAAGAAAATGTTAGAGTTACCCAGGTTCACTGCTCAAGGAAGGGGAAAAAAATATTGGAAACGGTTTCTTTAATCAAGGAAGACAAAGCCAAAAAGAAGAAAGCAAATAAAGAAAGGAAATCCAAGCTACAACAACAAATTGAGGCATTCTATAAATGTAAGGTAGAGTGTACATGTGGAAAGAATGTTTGCGCAGTAAATAAACTTCGAAAATGCTCGTGTTGCCATAATGTTTTGAAATCTACATGTTGTAAAGCATCATGCCGAGGTAAAACAGGCTTAAAACCGAATATGATCAAACCCTTTGGGAAATAGGACCCAAAAAATGCCTTCAGTTTGAGTCTGATGAAGGTAACATTGAAAACTTCATTCCTATAACTGATTTTATCTAAAATACAACCTAGCGTTCTCTATTCGCCTCTTTTTGAATTAAAGTTTACCAGGATCATATTTTTATATTTTTTGTTCATTACATCTATTTTAAGTTGGTTAATGTTATAAAAAAAAAGTAATAACTTAAGTTTGTTATCTAGTTTTTGATTTGGTACCTCAAAACGTTAGGATTAGCACCTCAAAATGCTAGGTATTTAAAAAAAGGATTTTAAGAAAATTGGATTTATTCTGCGCACGCATCTTTTTAGCACTGTTTTCGGAGTCTTAAGGCAACATTTCACTTATTTTCAGAAGGGATTGAAATATTTAAAATTATTTAAAAAAAGTAAGTTTATTGCTTCTAGACTATTTTCAACGTCTTTGTAATTTAGATTATTTTGTAATGATTATATGTAATATTTTTTTGTTTATGACTTAACATTATATTCTTTAATCAGACTTTTCAACGCTTTTAGAATTAAATTAAAAAATTGTTCTATGTTGGTTTAATTCAAACCTGACATTCTGAGGTCCTTTTACCTGTAGGGGAGAGTATGCACCCATGATCCTAAAAATCTATCAGGCCAATTTACTGAATATATGTTTTTATTTCGATCTCTAAAGTAACAGTACATAATAGCAAATTTTATACATTATTATAATTCAATAATCTTTTTTTTACCAGGATATTTTAAGTTGATTTAAAATTATAAAAACTAAGAACCCTCAATTGGGATCATGGGTGCATACCAGTATGCTCCCATGATCCTACCTATATGCACCCTTGATCCTATGTGTGTATACATGTTCTGAGATCAAACTTATACCATAAATGTGTAAGTATTATTTTTTAAGTCGTCAAAAGTATGTCTATAATAGATACCAATAAAGTTATTATTAATTTTACTACAAATTTATCTTTCTTAAAAGAAAAAATCAATGAAAAAAATGTTACTTTTTACTGAGACTCGACGGTTTTTTTTTCATTACTTTCAAGATCAAGTTTTCTTTTCCTTGTCATAAAGATCTTATTTTGCGTTTCATACTTTTTCTTTTTTGACTGAGACTTTTTTCTCATTTCCTGAAGCCTATTTAGTTCATTTCGAACAGGGGTGTCTGTGAGTATTCGGGTACGCTGACGCTTACGTCCTTTAATGAACTTCCTTGATCCAGCTTTCGGAAATTTTTTCTAGACTTACTTGATGAGAGATATTAATAGAAACACCGGATAGTTGACTTACAGGATCAGATATAGGCTGAATTGGCAATACACTACAAGCTGGCCCTGATGACAGACTTGACATCAATGATTGATTAAAAGCTGGGGCATGAACAATAACAGAAACTGGATCAATAACACCTGGAAATGGGTTAGCAGTAATAGGTTCTGGACGATCTGTTACATATGAAGCCAAAAACTCATTATCAGAAAATACGTTAGGATTAAAGGGTTCAATTCCTGCCACAGCAAATCCTGCAGAAATGTTAGACAAAGTAAAAGCTTGTGCATAAGCTTTCCTTACAACTGCAGCTATATCATATATGGTCATCGGTCTTGGATTAGATACAACCCAATCATCACAGGCTGTATTGTAATAACGTTTCAAAGGCCCATAAACTGACCGATCTAATGGCTGCAGCTTGTGACTACAATGTGGTGGAAAGGACAGCATAGTTATGCCATTTTTTTTAGCTAAATCTAAACACACAATTGAAACATGGCTTTCATGGTTGTCAAGAATTAAAAGCACTGGATTAGCTGGTGAACATTTCACATTTTGAATAAAATGTTTCATCCACTCGAAAAACATTGCACAATTCATCCAGCTAGATGGGTTTGCAACCCCAACACATCCAGGTGGACCACCATTTAACATACTTCCTTTGAAATGAACTCTTGGAAAAATAAAAAATGGAGGGATTGAGTTTCCTATTGCATTAACTGCACAACAAACTGTTACCAATGTCCCTCTTTCTGCTGAAGTTATCCTTCCAACTTGTTTATCTCCTTTTTCAGCAATTACTTTAACTGGTTTTTGAACGGTTGTAAGACCTGTCTCATCAACATTATATATGTTTTGTGGCTGAAATTTGTGTCGCAGACGAACATCTTTTAGATTGGTGAAAAATTCTCCGACTGTATAACGATTAAAAGCAGTTGCAGGTGCCATACTAGTAGCTTCTGGATTTCGTAAAGATAACTCATTCCTACGTAACATAAAACCATGAAGCCACTGTTTCCCAGCAATTTGTAAACTTTTCCAGGATTTAGAAATGCGCTTAGAAAGAGTCATTGCAAATTCATAGGCAAGTGTTGTTTTGGTTGACAATCCATAGTGAAGTTTTGAAGCCCTTAAAAGATAGTCTGATAAAGATGTTTCTTCTTCGTTGTTAAAGATTTGGATGGTAATGAAGTTAGGTTTGCAGACTGTACTTGGATTTATTTGACATTTCCTTACATATCTCTTAAGTGTCATTAAATTGATTCCCCTCTCTTTAGATACACGATAAACTGTACCACCATTAAGAACTGCATTAACAGCTGCTCGCATTTCATTTTCATTAACTTTACCTCTAGGTGGTCTATCGGTTTTTCTTTTTTTATAATACACCATATTTAACTGTAAAAAAATGAAAAATATTTATATAGTTTTGCTATATTCCTAATTTTTTGAAGAACATTTATAAAGATTTTTAATTATTAGAATCTACTTTATTAACAAACACACACACACACACACACACACACACACACACACACACACACACACACAGACACACACACACACACACACACACACACACACACACACACACACACATATATATGAATATATATATATATATATATATATATATATATATATATATATATATATATATATATATATATATTTATATATATGAATACAATTATTATATATAAAAGTATTAGGAGGACAAAAAAAAAACACAAAATAGTATAAAATCTACTTTTAAGGCTACATTTTGGAAGAAAAAAATTTATTTAAAAACAATATGACATATTGTACATGTTACTTTATTGGTTAAACATTTTGTTTGTGTGTGTGTATGCACCTTTGATCATAGGATCAAAGGTGCATAAACACATTAGGATCAAGGGTGCTAACCCGCTCAATTTTTACAAAAATTCTTTTTTTGTCATATTAGATGCTTCCATAGCTTACCAAAAGCAACCATACAAAAGGTGAATAGTTTAGTTACAAAATGACATAAGCAAAATTATTCAACTCAAAATAATATTAAAGATGTGGGGTTCCTTGTAAAAGTAAAAAAATTACTTTTTATCATCAAAATCAAACTCTTTAGATTTAAATTTAATAGTGGTCTACTCTCTAACCAAAACACAATAAATTTTGAAGATGCGATATTTATAACACGCTGGTTATCAGCCCTCTTTAATAAGTTATGTAAGTAAGGAGATAAGGCTATAGGATCAAAGGTGCTTACGGATCAAGGGTGCAAGTTCTCCCCTACATAAATTTGTCCCTCATATAGAGGGGGGGGGGGGTTGTAAAGTTAGATAGTAATATGATTTATCATTAAATTAATGCTTGGCTGTTATTTTCAAGTAATTATAACAATTTGAACATCGTCCGCAGTTGATCATGCGGGAGCAGGGGGGGGGGTAATCTTTAATAAACTTTAGGACAGACAACTTTGCTTAGTATTCTAGCAAGTTTTTTGTTCTTGCAAAATAAGTAAAAGTTACAGGATGAATGCTCCGATAAAATTAGAGTACAAAGATGCAACTTTGAAGAATGACAAGTTACGCAAGATTGGGTTTTAGTTTTTGAAACAAAAGAAATAACTTGCTCGATAAGTAACCATAGTAGTATTTAAAGAAAAAGAAGAGGTGTAACTTTACAATATTGGATTAAGCTAGGCTCCTAAAGCTAATCTACATTCAAAATGCGTTTTGGACTTTGTCTAAATGAGAGAGCCTCATTACAAAAATCAGCTTATGTATGAAATTTATATTGAAAAGAATCAGGAGTAAGAAAACGGCGAGCAAGATAAAAAGAGGCAACTTTAGCTAAAGTTAACTTTGCAATGGATTGTATATATGGTTTCCATGAGATCATTAGATAATAATAATTTGAGAAAACGTTAGGTAGAGAACTAATCATGAGTGTTGCCATTTATCAATATTTTACTATTGGTAGTGAACAACCGATTTTGCTCCAACCGCAAGTTAGCACAGAAAAGAGAAAAAAAATTAGGAGTCAGAAAACCACATTCAAGATACCCGATCAAGTCAATCAAAAATAGATAACAATTCGTCAAAACTGGAGTAAATAGAACCGCGTCAGCAAGATTATTAATACAAATAAGGAACTGGAATTGCGAGAGCATTCTTAAACTAATAATTAAAGCGTACAATGATGTTGTTGACTGATGCAACTATATTGACCATTATCTATTTATTTATTTCTTTTATTGCAATTTTAAAACAATCATTGCTCAAGGTGGCGTTATATTCAGAAATAAGAAATAATAATGTAAGAAGTTATAAAGGATTTGCTGATAAACTTGGTTAAGTTGGTATTTTTCGATTGTATTTGATTTTAAGAATAATATTACAATATCTTCTATACAATAACCTTTATATATATATATATATATATATATATATATATATATATATATATATATATATATATATATATATATATATATATATATATATATATATATATATATATATTACTTAACATTAATTTATATTATTTACACAACTTTTATATTACTTATAAAATATCTTTTATATTATTGATAAATTATCGTCTATATTATACAAATTATCGTCTATATTATTTCAAGACGCTCACCAAACAACTAAATGACAATAGCCAATCATAACCTTTTATTGAACAAATCAAAACTTTATTATCTCAACCGATCATAATACTTTTTGATTACATTAAGAGATCATAATTTATGAAAACTGTTGTTTAATAAAGTCATCTATTTTCTTCCGAAAATTATAATTTCGAAAGTTCTTTGCAATTGCCTTAACAACTTGATTCTTTTAGTTTTTGTATATTTAATAATATCAGTCAAATACTAATAGCATTTGGAACTTCTTCAGGATCTAAGTACGGGTAAGGATTTTTCAAGCCTTTATTACGTTCTTTAATCTTGAAACTGACATCAGCTAAATTTCTTCGAAACCTGTAAGAAAAAGTTTTTACAAAAACAAAATTTATTTTTTTATTATTTTACAATAAATTTTCATTTAAAGTTAAATAACTAAGAATTTAAAACATGGTTTTTAAAACTAACTTAAATATTATTTAATTAATTCAATCATTCAATCTAGAAACCCTTCTTTTTTTTTTTTATACAGAAACGATGGCGGATAATTGTATGCGTATTTTATACATGCGTATTTTATACAGCGTATTTTATACATGTATATTTTATAAAGCGTATTTTATACATGTATATTTTATAAAGCGTATTTTATACATGCGTATTTTATACAGCAGTGATGGGGGATGATTGTATGCAGCAGTGATGGCGTATTTTATACATGCGTATTTTATACAGCGTATTTTATACATGCGTATTTTATACAGCGTATTTTATACATGTATATTTTATAAAGCGTATTTTATACATGTATATTTTATAAAGCGTATTTTATACATGTGTATTTTATACAGCAGTGATGGCGGATGATTGTACAGTGATGGCGGATGTACAGATGGCAGATGATTATACAGTGATGGCGGATGATTGTATACCGTCACTGTGTTTTTTTTTTGTGATTTTTAAATTACTTCAAAAAGACCAAATGGTCGTGTTACGGAGCAACGCTAAATACCATTTAATTATTTAGCTAAATTGTAGAGTAATATCTTAAAAAAATTATTGTAAAAATAATTGTACTAAATAATGTAAAAATTGTAGTACTAATTCAGTCTCGCCTATCAGTTTAATAATATCAATAATAAAATTAGTAAATAATATATAAAAAAAATTAAAACAACTTTTTAAATTGATGTAACACCGTCTCATAAACAAGATAAAGATGTGGTCATGAGTCGCTGCATTTAAAAATAAAATAAATTACAATGGTGCTGTTTTTTGCTTTTTTTAAAGTACAAAAATTGCTGTTCTAAAATTTATTTTCCACTACAATTACCCAGTGGACATAAAACGTCCAAAGGCGTCTATTAGACGTCATAAGGCATCCATTAGACGTCTGCACCCAATCATTTTATTTGTGAACAAAATCGAGTTTTTTTAAATTTCTCTATAATAATTTTTGTTAAGTTTTATTATAACAACAAAAGCTTATCAAATATTAATTATATAACTATCGCTTAAACACTGTTTTTTAAACAATTAACAACCTTGCATTGCGTCTACTTTTCTTAACATTGTTGTAGGAGTTAATAAAAAGAAATAATAAAACACAAAAAATAAAAAAATAAAAAATATAGCTTGATGAAACCATGGATCTAAAAAAGTTATTATTAAGAGGACCGCATAGCAACCATTTACAACATCATTGAACTTTCTTAGTGTCAATAAAGGAAATAGCTGGAAGGAAGAATTACTGCTAAATTATTCTTTTCAAGGCTCCAGCATTCTTTATAAACTTCCTGCAATCATTTCCAACCAATGTTCAACCATGAAACAACTGTTACTAAATGTGAACTAAAGCTATTAAATAGAGCGAAGTGAAGTCATTTCATTAAACGTGTCCAAAACTTAGATAGAGATTGTAGAAGATGATTTACAACTACAGGCAACAGACAGAGCTACATTAGTGTAAACATATTAAGGACAAAATATTGAGCAGAAGCATTAATCAGGAGCATGGGCTGAGTTTCTCAATGCGCTTACCTTTCTAATATTTGCACTAACCACACTGAATGCTTGAAAATCTTTCCCAATTCATATAAAAGTTCTTAAAAGATCTTTGATGCAATGTCACACCATGAGCGTGGATGCACATCCATGCTCATGGTGTGTGTATTAGTATGTGGTTGTAAAAGGAAAATTATATTAGCCAGTATTATATATAAGGACAATAGAGAGGGAAGTTTACCAAGTTTCAAAAGATCCCAAACTTGCTTGAGTTGCTATAGTTTTGCTTGAGATATTAGGAAATTGCAATCAGCAACTGATCATTAACCTTCTTGTAACTTAGTAACCAATCGTTTTAAAGATACAGATTGCAAAAATAAATCTTTTTCCATAATTCAAAACTTAGTTTTAGAAAACCACCACTACCACTATCAACTACCAGCTGATAGTGGTGATAAACTTTGCAGTGAACAATAAGTTTAGCTATAGGATTTGCCCCTTGTCAGTTACAACTTCGATCCATATTTTTATTAAATAGCTTTAAAGTTTTTTGCTTAATTGTTCAAACTTTGAGTAGAAGTTTTTCTCAGCAAACTGACTTAGAACAACTTGATTAAGAGTTGATACCAGCTTTTAGACAGCCTTATGTTGTGCCACACATGAACAAAGTCTTTAGTTGTTGTTTTTGGTTTTTCTTGAAAAGAAACTGGGCTCTTGATGATGAATCATGGAATAAAATGCTTTTTTAAGCAATACATTAACTTTTAAAATTCTATTTGTCTAAACAAAATGCTACCTGGAAGAAGTAACGGCTTAGACAATCCATTTCTTAAGGTTGACTATTATTATAGCTTAGACCATTTCTTAAGGTTATCCTTTCTTGTTGACCATGACTGATAATGCAACTCTTTTAGTTGGCACAAAGTCCTTTTACATGACTTTTTACATGACTTCTACTAAATTCTTGCACTCAGTAAACTTTGAGCAGTCTAGTTTACGAAGGGCAATTTTTGGAAAGCATTAAAACATCATTGTTCAACTGTGTCTTGTTTTTCTTGTTAGATTGATAAGACTGGACTGGATGTGCATAATTGTGATTGGCATTATTTTCCATCTGTTCAGAAGTATCAAAACAGTTATTTGACTACTAAAGCTAAAACAATCTTGTATGAATTTTATCATATTACTCTACAGAAAGAAAGACTTTTTTTTAAAGTATATCTTGTAAGAAAAATATGCGCTATTGTATAACAACAAATGAACATGAAAAAAAAACAAAAAAACAACAAAAAAAACCTAAACCTTGCTTTTTGCCAACAATCTTTTTTAAGTAAAAATTGTTAAAAATTATTCTGTACTAATTAAATGATAGAGAATCAGTTAAAGATCTTTTTTAGTAACAATATATCTACCTATATCTTTAGTAACAATATATCTACCTATATCTTTAGTAACAATATATCTGCCTATATCTTTAGTAACAATATATCTGCCTATATCAATAGCAACATTATATCTACCTACATTTTTAGTCACATTATATAGCATAATCATTAAATAAAAACCTTTGAACAGCTGCAATTGCATCTGGATTATACTGATACTGAACTTCAAAATCACCAAGTGGATTAGTACCTCTATCACTAAGTATTTTTGTAACTACCATTATATTTAAAGTTGTTTGCTTATCTGGAAGCTGGGCAATAACATCCTCTAAAGTGTATGGAGCCTATAATTAAAAAATAACACAGCTCATTTTATCTTAACTTATGTTCTAGTGTATACTATTACTAAGACTTAAAATAAACATACCATATTATACCACTCAATATATTAGATATTTTAACAAAATATTTTTTAATTTTCCAATTGTATAAATCCAAAATTTAAAAAAAAAGAATACATGAAACAAAATGTAAAAATAAAAATAATGCCATAGAAATCCTCACTAAACCAATGAATGTGTAGCTACTTATTTAAAGTTAAACTTAAAAAAGTGAATTTAAGTGCTTATTTAAAGTTAAACTCGTATAAGAGAGGACATTTTGTTTTATTGGTTAACATTTAAATATTTTAGTTAAATATCAACCAATGTCAGTTTCTTACTCATCCTTTATTCAATGTATACTCAAAATTTAACTTCATAATTCAAAAAACAACTGATTTTTTGAATTATGAAGAACAAAAACAAAGAAGAATACAATACAAAGTTGATTTATTACTAATACAAAGTTGATATTTTAAAATTTAAAATTTTATCAAATGCATAAATGTAAAAATGCAAAAACATTTATTTTTCCTTTTTTATTTTGCAGTCAATTATTTATTTTATAAGTATTTATTTAGTAAATAATATTTGTTACGTAACTTTTTTTATTTATTTTTTTTAGAAGTAAATTTATTTATTTTTGTAAGTATTGATTGGGTGCTTTGCCTGTCTTATTTTTGTTTTCGTATTAGTCTAATTTTATTTGTTATACTTCTTTTTTCATTTGTTATATATTAAATTCATTCATTTTTTATTCTAATCATAAAAAATAAAAATGCAGAGCAGTAGAGTTGCAGCCATGGTGACAGTAAAAACAAATTAAAATAAAGTTCTCTTTAACAATATCAACTAGCGTGTTGGTACAATGATGGATAATAATCCTACTAATAGATAATTACCTGACAAAAATGGTTATACATAATGTGGTACAGACTGCCATTCAATAGCACATGATGTAGCACAGACCATTCAATAATAGCATGTTCAAATAAAGAGAATTAATTGAGAACCTTTTTATTTTGTGGAACTAAACTAGATTTTATCAATTTTGAAACATTTATTAAAAAGAGTTTTGTGAGTGTAAAATGTAGTCCAACCTTAGGTTATCTTAATTCAAAATAGAAGATACTTGTATATATATACTTAAATACAAAGTAAGAAATAATAATGTAAGAAAAGATTGCTGCCCCATGCCAAACTTTCAGTTAATGTAGTGACATTCCTTTGAGCAGCAGGTTTTTTTCTTTATTCTGATTCACTCCCAACAAGGCTGCAACCAACAATTAAGTTGGGAGTTACTAGAAAAAAAAAAAAATAGAGTTATAGAGCAAAGAAATAGTTGACAGAAGACTTGAAAAGTTGTAAGTTGTGTAAGTCAGGAAAACATGAAGATGGCAGAGATTTACAAAGGGTTGAATTGCAGGGGAAAAAACTATACACATAAAAGTTTTAAAAGCATCCAAATACAGAAAAAGAATGAGACTTTGCTGAATGATGAGTCAGACAAGAACATGTTTTAGTTGATTGACCTGGAGATAATACTCCATATAGGGACGAATAAGTGATTTGTAGAATTAGAGAATGGAATCTGGAGTAAGAAAATGGCAAGCACAATAGAGAAGCAACCTTAGCAGATACTAATTTAGCATTTGATTGTTTCATGGTTTCCATGAAAGATCAGTAGTGAACAATAATCTAAGACATAAAGAAGATTCAGTGAGAGGGTTGCAACTCAGTAATATTGAAATGTCGACAGTATTGCAGTTGTTTGTAGTAAATAACTGGGTTTTGTTGGAGTTAAAAAGCCATTGCAAGCCCCAATCTATTAAAGATGTGAGACCAGATTCAAGATCAGCTGCCTGTTTTAAGCGATCGAAAAGAGAAAACTTTTTTGTCAAGACAGAAGTATAAAGTTGAGTTATCAGCAAAAAGAGCTACTTTAGATGTTAGGTTGTCAGGAAGATCATGAATGTTGATAAGTAACAAAACAGGACCATGGATAGAACTTTGAGGTATC